>NW_015150671.1:1084814-1094898 GCF_000732505.1 Cyprinodon variegatus
TATATATATATATATGTACACTGTTTAAATAAACTTCTGTGAAATCAAACTGTCTACTTAGAAAGAAACGCTGATTGTCGATCAATTTTACATGCTGTTGTGCAAATGGAATAGACACCAAGTGGAAATTAGTGCTAATGAGCAGAACACAATCAATAGGGGTAAAAGGAGTAAATAAGTGTGAGGGGGGTGATTGGCTTTTTTGGTGTTCTTTTTCTGGTGTTCCATGCACCCTGTAAAACCACAAAAGGACAACAAAATCCTTTACTACATTAGAGTAATTCATTTTTTAATGGTAAACTAGCAAAAAAATATATATATATTTAGTTAAATCAAACTGAAAAAATTACACTGGTCTAGATTAAATTAAATGCAAGATACAACTGATTAAGGAAAACGGAGGCAGGCTGGGATGAAAATTGAATGGATGTAACAGAAATTGCACACAAGCTTAATTTTTCTCTTTTCTTCTTTGCCGCTCCTCAACATTCTCACAGCTTTAAATTTGCTGTGTCTGCGCCATGGCACACTCAAGGTCATCCTGAAATCAGATCTGCATCCCCCACGCATTCCACAGGGGGTTCCTCATCACTGACACGTTATCAGTGAAAAACTTGGTTAAACTCTGGGAAATTAGGAGCGTGGAAGATGGGTGAATTATTCCTGCTGCAGAAACTGGGGCTGCAGCCCCTTTCAGCATCATCATCCCTCGTTCTGTAATCCTTTACAGTTCACATGCTGCAATTACCATGGTTCTTATCTCAAAATACCCTTACAGTCTGGCCGATAATCTTGATTTCCCTTTTATTTATAGCCAAGAAACAACAATATGAATTGTAAGTAAATAATGCAACCAACCATTTCTGGGTGTAGATAACTGAATAATCAGTGAATCATTCTGATAAAGTGTTTCTTGTATGGTACAGTGACCATGTCTCATGTTTTAAAAACAACATAGTCATGAGGATTACCCTGTTGTTTAACATTTAGACCTACCGTATGTATACAATTTTACTCATGGATGGACCAGATGAGGCTCAGTATCACAGAATATTAGACCAGCTTTGAGAATAACAACATTGTGTTCAATAATATAATATAATCTGTATATATAGTGGACCCATAACTGATAACAGTGACTTTATATGCCTTCACACCAAAGAAGACATTGGAATTCCCTCAGAATGAGCAGAAGAGTATCGCTGGGGAAAGGGATTTCTGGGTTTCCCTCCTTGGCCTATACCTACCAAGGAAAATATGCTGCCCAAAAATTAAATCAGGTCTCATCAAATCATCCAATCATTGTCCTGCGTAGTCATCCTTCATATTTTTATTGGGAGGAAAGTTAGGCTTCTTAGTCCTGACAGATGGAGAATATAGGGGTTACAGTCACACATGGAATCCACTTTGTGGTTGTTATCTTGACCCTTTTGACTCTCACTGCTGTTATCGTCACCAAATATTGTTTTCGTTGTGTAAGGGTGTAAAATCAATGCTGCAATTCTTGACTGATATTTTTATTCATAGATCAAAACTAGGGGTTTGGCTCAGCCCTGTCCAAAGTCAGTCCTCGAGGGCCGCTATCCTACAGGTTTTCAATTATGCTCTGCTTCATCACAGCTGATTCTGATGATTGAAGCTCAGAAAAACCCTGTTAATCAGCTGTGCTGAAGCAGGGAAACCTCTAAAACCTGCAGGACAGTGGCTCATGAGCACCTACCTCGGACATTACTGGTTTAGATCAAGGATGATGGCGCCAAAACTTGATTTAATTATAGTGGAATTCACTATGAATAGAGATCTCAGTTTGAATTATGGAACTGGATAAATTGTGTCTTAAAGTAGACTTGTTTTACGTCACAGGATGTATAACTTTGCTCTCTTTTTCACATTTACCCTCTAATGCCGGCATGTCCAAAGTCGGTCCTCGAGAGCCGCTGTCCTGCCTGTTTGAGAGGTTTCCCTGCTTCAACACAGCTGATTTTCAATTATAGCAGATTAAAAGGCTTCTGCTGAACAGCAAGCATCTGAATCAGCTAAAGCAGCAAAAACCTGGAATTATAACACTAGTCTGTTATACTTTTGAAATCTAAAGTGTATAAAATCGTTTTCCCTAAAATCACAGAAATAAATGATTATTGGACCATGAAAAAATTTAATTAAACTGAATTCATTAGAGGCTAATGAAGCTTGAATGACAAAGCCTTTGAAATAGAGTTCAGACACATACAATCTAAGTCAGTAAAATGAATTATTGGAGGTTAACGCAATGCATGACTAATGTTTCTAGAGATCAGAACGGCATGTAGACAAGATGGTTCAAGCAAAAAAAAAACAAAAGGTTTATAAAGTGCTCCCTTTAACTGCTGTTTCACTTAAGAAGCTGCTACTTAATCTGTGATCTTTAACCCAGATGGACCCTCATCAAGTGGACAGAGAGGAAAAAAAGAGAAACAGCAGTTACTCCATGTGGACAAAATAAATAACCTCCTCAAAGAAGGCATCTCTCCTGGAGCCTCCAAAGTTCAGCCCCACTCCACTGGGGTCACACCATACCTGCAGGAGGGCCATACATCCTCTTCCACCCTAAAATCGCAGCACCACTCCTCCTAACTGCCACCTACTGGCTTCAAAGGACTTCGGCCACATGAGACACCTACACATGTGCAGATATCATACAAGAGGGCACATTCCACACCGTCAGTGTCTCTGCTGCTGCTACCCTCACTCCAGATCATCTGTTTCTGCAATGCAGTTTCCTCCAACCTGTTCCCTGTCTACCTGGTGAGACCGGCTCCCTCACCATGAGGCGCCAACCTCCCACAAAGGGATCTGTGTGTCACTGACCCTGCACCACATTACATACTTGTGCCAGACTCTGAGCCTAACTGTCAGGGATTTCTACCGTTTGCAAAGAAGAAATGTGACACATAGAAATGAATATTGCATAAAGCTGCTAAATCAACAAATGCATACTGACACACAATCGAGACATTCACATGTGAAATCAGAACCCTGCAATTTACACGTAGTGATGTTTTTTCAAGTGCTTATTTCTGGTAAATTTGATAATTGTGGCCTGCAGCTATAGGAACCTAATAGTTCATCAGACAGCTTGACTGTTACATAAGAGCATTAGAAATATAAATCTTATTGAGTTACAGCCCATGCAAGTACGAGGAAGACTACAACCTAGAACGTCATCTTGAAGACAGTATCCCACACTGTCTATAGAGGGATGAACCAACAAATGGTAAGTGCTAAAAAAGCTAGCTAGCTCACAAACTGTTGCACCAACGCATTAGTTTAGTGGAAGAAAAAAGTACACACTTTAATGATTGGAGAATTAAACCACTTTGACTGCAGCCACTTCTTCAGAAGCCACCAAATACAGACCTACAACTTTCAGATTCTATGGGTTAGGCTTCTCCTAAAGCAAATGCATCATCAGAAATCTTTGTATTTTATTTTGAAAATCACAGTTTTGAATAAATAATTGTGCAGAATTTAGGCTTTGACACAAGATAGTGTTTATCAAAACCTGTATTTATACAAGCATTGTTTTACCATTTCAAATGTCAGACACAAGTTATCCTTTATAGAGTAGAGATTTATGCAGAGTTTTTTGTTACCAGTTAGGCTCCGAACCCAACAACATAAGACAAGCTGAAGGTCCCCATTGGATTAACTCCCTGGTTGGTTCTGAGCACCTTAGCAGAGCCACAGACTGATTGCCTCCATGCCAGTAACGCCAGGCACAAAGAGTTCTAACCAAATAAAGAGCAGGTATATCTTAACAAAATAGAATACGTGTTCCAGTGAGGCCATTTAATCTAATCAAAGCTACTTTTTGTAAATTATTTGAAATTAAACAAGTATTAACTATACTTTTCATTGGTTGCAAGTAGAGCTTCATAATAAAAATGAAGGAATGCTTAAAAACATCATTCTGTGTATAATAATGTATTTAATGTGTTTCTTTCATTAAATTGAGAAATAACTAAATTTTCCAAAGAAATATAGTAAGTTTTATTAAAAGGTAGCTGTACAGTATGTGGACATAGTTTTAATTAAGAAACATTTATAATACTTGAGGATACTTAAGTTTTGCTTTTCAGATGCAATCATTGCAATACATTAACATTTTGATTCTATTTATTAAAATGCCCTCATCTCTATTAATGTCTTGCATACACCGTCGCGGACGCAAAAGGAAAAGGAAAGATGCTGTTTTTTCCCGTATTTTGTGTAGGTTTCAGCAAACAACCTTGATCCTTTCTATTCTGCAACATTTTTTAAACATTGTCTCCCCACAATTCCCATCAATGCATCTCCCTGCTCCTCTATCTGTCTGTGTGGTCTGGACTTACTGGAAAAAAGCCACAGTATGCTGGGGTTCATTACAGATGTACTGAGAGACTACAACAACAGTCTCACCACAGCATGTTACTTTAGCCAACAATAATGGATATATGTTCCTGTTTTTACTAGGAAGAAATATTCATATAATCTAAGAATAGGAATACTTAAGATCACTGAGATAATGGAAATTAAGTGCATCAAATTTAACGTGAGTCTCTGCAAACTTTGTCCAATTTTCTTATTTATTTTTTTTTGTAACGGCAAAAAATGTTTACCCACCAAAGATCAAATTATTAATATATTCAAACCCTCAAACTGACAAAGAGCTTGAATTTTCCTTAAAAAAAAAAAAACTCACACATTAGAAGATATTAATCCCCAGCTCCAAAATAATTATTCTTACTTTAACAATTAAGTCCAAATCATTCATACCTTAAGATTTAGATTTATATTATTTTAAGTCAAACAACAATAAAAAAAAGAAAAGATGTATTTGGTTTTATTTACTGATAAATGAAAAATGGTATGTCAAAAAATACATAAATTAAACATCTTCTAGTAATCCAATCCCTCTCGTATTTTTTTGACCAACTTTTTATTGGCTTTTAGTGACATTTTGATGATCACCCTAAATTTATTTCGCTTCACAGATTATTTATCAGCTTTGAATGGTGATTGGCTGAACGAACAGAAGATAGAAAATAAAGATGTTGGTTTAAATAGCAAAAAAAGCTAATGTTGAAACCCAAATCTATGAGGGATATGAGTAAACTCGACAGTTTAAGCAGGTATCAGAGCAGCATGCTATAACTGAACTTATTTATGGGGACTAAACACACAGTTAATGAAATCATTACCTGAAAACTGATCATCAGATTTATTCCGGGTATCTTTATTTACTTAAAATATCTTTGAAGATGTGAAACATTTAGGTTTGAGAAAGAAAGCAATAACTGAAAGGACCATCTTCTTTTTCATACTACTCTGTGTCATTTTCCCTCTTACATCAAAGAAATGTAAAAACAATTCAGAGGTTCACAAACAAATAAAAGAATCTTGCAGTCAGACATGAGCCAGTGTAGCACTATCATGTACAGCTTTTACTTCAAGGCCTGTCTGACTGCTGGAAAACCACATCTGCCCAAGGATCATATTCTATATGAGGGGAATCATATCCACATCCTGACAGGAAGCAGCGCACAGACGGAGCCCAGAGGTGCTGACCAACTGCTGCTGTTTTACAATGCATGATCTCTATGGCATGCTATACTCGAACCCTACTGCTTAACACTAACTTCAACACGTAACATCGAAAAGATGCATCAAAGCCATATCAGTATTAGACAATTCTGCCATTTGTATGAAGATTATGATCATTTGCCTGACTTTTGAGTTGTGGGATCAAGCTTCAATCTCTGGTGATATCCAAGTTCTACCATCTAAATAAGAGTCTGCATTTGAAATGATGAAAAATTCAGAACTAGTCATGTTTCCTCATCACATTGTCTTTAAATATGCAAAAATGAAGACAGGATAGTTCAGGAGATAAAGAAAACATTTTTATCCATGGGAATATTGAGTGACTCTCTGGGGTCTGATCGTTCCGTGGGATTAAATTAAAAGGAAAATGCAGTTTTTACAAAACACTGCTGTATGTCACATCAGCTGATTCAGGCAGTAGGAAAGTAAATAAGAGGTTTAATACTTTATTCATGCTTTTCTTTTTTCACCATGTTTTTCTCTCCAACACTGTTTATATTTGATCACTGCTGCACTTTAAGAAATGGAAATGTCATGAAAGATGTACAAAATGAAATTTTGTGTTGCATACACAAAATTACAATACAAGTTGTCTAAGTCTAAGCAATACTTAGCAATTATCAGAAGGCTGAGCCACAAAGTTGCTCTCTTTTAGCCGTTTGAGCTTTTATCTGGTAAAAACATGCTGGGTTTAGAAATGTTGAAGCCTTTTGAGAATCTTCGAGGAAAGGATCTTTACACCCTCTGGGGAATACGCATGGAAACTGTTATTTCAGTAATGTTAATCACGCAACCATGGAAACTGCTAATATAAGATGCTGTGGAGAGTTTAAAATATGAATCCAAAATAATTTTGGATTGGTTTAAAAATTACAAAAAAATATGCTAAACAGTAACTGCTGTTACCTGGATGTTTTAAACTGCTCACAACAGAAAAGAAATTAAAGGATATTTCAAATGTTGCAATTTTTAGCAATAAAAATTAAATTATAGTCCATTCAAATCTGAATTTGCATCTTTACATGTAGGGGTTATCAGAAAAACCGATACATGTTTTAACCCCTCCTCTGTGGATCTCTAGTTAGTTTGTCCTTCACAAAGGCCACCAACATGACCTCAATTCATAAAATGACATTCAAGAAAATAGATTTAGGTAACATAGTTTATAAAATAACTATAATGCCAACTTTAACCAAATTTTAAAGCATGTGCCGCACAATCTCTGAATAACTGGTCTGGTATTCATCTATTTTCAGTGAACCTCACCAGTTTACAGAAACAGGTGGCTAACTGACCTTGCTGCCCAGATTTATGGCAACCTCCCACATGTTTAGCTCATTAGGACGACCTTTTGAAGATCAAATCGCACAGAAACACTGTGGAACCAAACTTTGAAAAGGAATCCAACAACTTTTAGTCTGTGAATATTGGCTAGTCAGCAAACACGCAAGAAGATGGGTTTTATCCTTTTGTTAGTTCCCATTGCTGATGTTTGGAAAGTGGGAATTAAGGCTTCTTTTTAACTGACCTTTTCTCTACATCTTTCAACATTTTTTACATATGTGCTGCCACTTCGTTTCAGACCCAACCGATAGTTTCAGATCTTAGGTCTGCCCATCCAGAGAAGAGTTAAGACAATTCTGTGAAGGAGCATTCATCAGCAGCTGAGGTATTTCTTGACCAACTGTGAAAGTTAGATTTAGCTCAGAGCCTCACTGTCAGTCTGGGATTTTACAGCTGGTCTTTAGTTTTAACACAATTTCAGCACTCTGTGCCTTTGTACAAAGTGTTAATTTATACTCTTTATATGTTTCTTACCATGAAGCTATATTCAAAGTTCTTCCCCAACTTAATTTAAGACGTGATAAACTTTTAAATGTTGGAGAACCAACAAAATAAACCTAATTAGTTATTATGTGAATAAAACATTTCAAATTAAAATATATATACATGTATATATCAGGGTAAAATATGCACATTAAGTGCAGTTTAATATAAGATTTTATGAAAATTAGAAAAAAAAATAACAAAAAACAAACTTGCACTCAGAATAAAATAAGAATCCAAAGAACTACAGGCTTTGTTCTGGATAGTCTTTTTATGGCAACATCAATAAAGATTTCGTGCTTGTTGGAACATGTGGATCCCAAATGATAATTTTATGACTTGGCAACAAACTGTGTGAGTACTGCTGAAAACTGCAAATAAAAATCTTCCTCCACTCAGGGATCAAGATGAGGGTTCACTGTTTCTTTTTCTAATTACAGAGTCTAAGAAGATCTTACCTTTTAAAAAATGCCCTGAGAAAAAATACACAGAGGTTAAGTTTAAAACAATGTTTTGAACATATGTTTTGGTCCGGTGCATAATCAACAACAACAACAAAAAATAATGGTTAAAAATTATATGACTTGGAAATACGTCTACATTTATACAATTCCCATTAGTATGGATATGTGTCTATAATACGTGAAAATTCCCAACCTGTTTTATTTATATTGGAAACATCATCTTCATCTCTTTAAGTTAGAATAAAGAAGCATTTTAAAGGTGGGAGTCTTCTGACCCCTGACATCGCCAAAACCCTTCCGCGCACCGTGACGCTGTTGGCATTCATCGTAAAAGACTGGCTGTCCATCTTCAAACAACCAGAGTGGTTCAGTTCATTGATTATAATGGAATAAACACATGACTTCCAAGGAACAACTATCAA
This sequence comes from Cyprinodon variegatus, assembly GCF_000732505.1. Taxonomy (NCBI): domain Eukaryota; kingdom Metazoa; phylum Chordata; class Actinopteri; order Cyprinodontiformes; family Cyprinodontidae; genus Cyprinodon; species Cyprinodon variegatus. The sequence continues at coordinate 1,093,150 of NW_015150671.1, forward strand.
CCAGTAAAATTAAAGCAAACAAGTAAAAACATGCTCTAAACTTAATTAGCATATAAAATGAACAATCACTCTAATGAGACAAACTTTACATACAAAAACGTAAAAAAGAGGCTTTGCTTATTTATTGCAGTATTTATGCTGGCTTGAATAAAAAAATTTTAGTGCAAGATACCTACCATCAGAACCACGGCTCAGAGATGCAAGTCCAGCCATCAGAAGAACAACCTGCAAGGCCCGCTCTGCAGGTAGCCACACTGTAACCACCATCCTGCAAGCTTCTTCTTCCTTCTAATCCCTGAAGTACCGCTTCCTATTCAAGAAGGCGTCTCTTTAGTATTCTTTAGGTAAAAGGGTTTTGGGTCTTCTCTTTCTCTGTGAGCAAATCCCACTCTGCTTCTCAGCACTCCCAGGAACTTCTCACAGTTGCCTTGCAGCCTGCAGCAATCCTCCACAATGACAGCCTGGGAGAGACAAGCATGGAGAGAGAAGATTGAGACAAAAGGAAAGGAGGGGGAAGAAGAGGGTGTTACTTTGCTCCTCTCTCACTGTGTTATTCATCCGGCTTTCGGCTACAGCTTCACAGCAGAGGCAACAGCTGAGTATATCCACACATGTCCTCCCTGTCCTTCTCTACACACACAAATGCATTGTAAACTCTGAAATAGCAGAAGAAAAGAAACAAAACAGATGTAGCAAAAGGTACTAAGCGGGGGCCTTGAAGCTGACTATGAAACACATTAAGTTTGAAACTCAGTGACAAATGTAAAACCTTCCTGAAAGGAAGTGGAAACTTTATTTAGAACTAAGGATGTGCAGAGAATGTGATTAAACCTATTTTATCTTAATTCTGCAAGGCGTAGGGAGTCTGAGCTCTAACTGAGTGATGCTATGAGCCAAGAGGCAGCCTGTGTTTAGCGCACAAACCTCCAAACTCTCTTAATTTGAAACATTTCTGGCATAAATGTACCGCTATTACTATATATTCTTTTCTATTCTATCTAAAAACCACATATTTGCTGAAACACAAACTTAAGGCTCTGTCTCCTCTTCAGCCACAAAGGTGTATACCTATATCTTATATCCAATTTGCAAAAACCTAAAGTGCTCAAACATCCAATTTTTTTTTAATAAAATAATAAAAAAAAAAACATAAGAACATCTAAAATAATATATTAAAACACACTTGTCCCACCACACAAAAAATGATGCAGATTGCAAACAATGTTTTCAAAAATGAAGTCATTTTAATTAATTAATTATTTAATTAATTGATTGATTAAACAATCAATATCAACAATCATTTATGTTTAAAATTTGCCACCATAGTAATTCAAGTTTTCAAAACAGTAAAATATCCAAATTCTTTTAAATTTCAGATCATAGAATAATAACTGCATAGTTACTTTGACTAGTAACTAGTTAGTTTTATTGTGCAGTTAATGAGTTACTAACTTACTTACTTCTTTGGCAAAGTGACTAGTAACTATAACTAGTTGCTTTTCAGTAATTTGTTCCCAACACTGCTAATTGGTTGGTCAAACTAACTGTATTACTCACATGTGTAATGTGCTTTACTTGTACCTTTACAAGTAAAGGTAGGTTCTCAAAACACACAGTAAAGGTCACCAGGTATGCACATATACCTGGTATAGTAGTATAAGTATATATATATATATATATATATATATATATATATATATATATATAAAAGCATAGTTTTTAGTTGTTAGGCAAGCTTCTTAATAAAAA
>NW_015150671.1:1094908-1096496 GCF_000732505.1 Cyprinodon variegatus
TATATATATATATATATATATATATATATATATATATATATATATAAAAGCATAGTTTTTAGTTGTTAGGCAAGCTTCTTAATAAAAAAAAAAAAATTATGAATTTGAATTACCTAAATACTGTGTTAAAGCAGAAAAGTTTTCTAGCATTCCCCAAACCTTTGTCGTCTTGGTCTAAATACTGAACATAAGCTGTGCACAGATGCTTTTTAAATCCCAACGCCCTAACATTAATCTGCAAGCAGGAGAGTAATTTTAAGGTTCAAACGTGGACTGAATCGAGTTAAGTTAAGGCTGTGAGTGGTGCTATTGCAAACACTTTTGGACCCCCAGGGATCAGGCCATCACACGTTAGGTGATTAGAGGCGCTTAGACCTCAGCTTTGGCAAATTCACACTAATCCAGAGCATGCAAGTTGACCCGTAGCAAACTTTGGGAGAAACTGTAGAGCAGACACTAATTCCAGTGATGTAATACTTGTGGATGTGAAAAGGTGCAACAAGAAGCAAATTATATTTGGCTTAAGCAAGCTACAAGAACCCAAGAAATTATGAAAAGCTGTTTAAGTACAAGAATATTGTTTTTACAGCATTCTAAATCGACATAAAGAGAGGAACAGGAACAATAAAAAGTGTGTTGACAAAAGATTAAAACCAACACCAGCTAAATGGGCACATCCACCCACCACCTGTCCCCATCTAAAGTCTGACTGGGTGAGAACTGCGGGCCCCAGAAGCCACCTCTCCCCTCCAGAGTTCCACCAGTCCTGTAACTGTCACTTCTGATTTGTGCAGAGCAGTGTGCTGCATATGATAAGTCAGCCTATTCTAGGGCCTGAACTCATGGGGAGTGATGTGAATGGGTCAGTGCATTTCACACACTCTTCTGCGCTCCATCAAACACTCAGCGTGGAGCTTTTCCACATCGACAGCCCACTCGACCTGAAGGCCAGGGCCGGGAAGGTTCAGAGGAGTAGGCAGCTCTGCAGGTGGGGGTCACGCCACCACACAAAGGGGGTAGCAAGTGGAACAAGCTGTTTGTGGGGCCTATTTTCAGGCAAATTACTGCTTCCCTTTCTATTTGCCTTGCCTTTAGTTAATAGTTAGAGTTTAAACAACAAAGCACATCCATTATGTCTCATCGACACACCTGAATTTTCCTACTGTGGGACAATAAAAGATATTTCTCTTCTATTATTATCCCAGACTAGTTCAAAAATCATCATAGAATTTTATTTATGATGAAGCTTTTTAAAGTATTTAACTATGCTTTAATTTTCTCTTGTAACAAAAAGAAAACTTCTTTCACTTCTAGTATGTCCTGAAGTCAACTCTTTTCATTTAAAACTTTTCCACAAGAGTATTTTAAGCAAATTTTACTATAAAGGCCAGACAGAAATACTAAGCTGCAGCTGAGACGTGCATCACGACAAACTTCTTTTTATGTCCTCTGTACATGGGGAAAAATGTGTAAAAATGCATTTTCATGGTGCTCAGTGTCCAGAGATGGGAAGTAACGAAGTACAAATACTTCATTACTGTACTCAAGTAGATTTTTCTGATATTTTTACTTTACTTTACTACTTATT
>NW_015150671.1:1096736-1132260 GCF_000732505.1 Cyprinodon variegatus
GTTTCTACTTTTACTTTTATACTTTAAGTAAATTTACAAGCCTGTACTTTGTTACTTTTACTTGAGTAAAGAAGTTTAATCAGTAGCTACTTCCACTTTTACCAGAGTATTTTTTAACACAAGTATCTGTACTTTTACTCAAGTACGGAAAGTGAGTACTTTTGCCATCTCTGTCAGTGTCTGACTGACTTTGAGCTATTTGTTGATATATTGCTTTGGCTTCTTTAGCTTGAGGGAAACAGGGTATCTGTGGGGAGTCATTTCACTCAAGGTCATTTTAAGTTTGTTCTGTAGATTATGTACACTCCAAATTCTCACTTCTAATGGGAAAAGTTTAAATAATACTACTAAATGTTTAAAAGAGTCAATCTCCATTGCATAGGGCAAATATTTGCTTATGAAACCGAGACGATTCACGCATTAGGGGTCAATATTTCAATGCACCATGGAAATCTGTTAAGTTCTTTATTTCAGAGAGGACTTGAGAAAAGCAAACACGTTTCACCATACAGCAAAAAAACGAGATGGATGACAAAGAAAAAGTCGGCGCTAACCTGTTAAACAAAGAGCCGTGGCAGGACACAGATGATGGAATTACCTGGAATGCGTACCATGAACAAAGTTTCAGCTGGAGCTAAAGTGATCCCATGCTCTGTGAAATTTAGAGGATTTTCAGCAGCTCAGCTTTAAATCCACTGTCATTGACTCCTGGAGAGTAGTTTATTAGCATGGCAAAACAGCTGTCTAGATCAAATGATCAAATTTATTCTTCATCTAGTATAACAACATCAGACTTGATTTTTAATTCATCAGAAATGATCACATTCATTTCATACCTAAAATAAGATCTAGCGCAGAAAAAATAATGCTTTTAGAACCCTCGACATTTTTAGATTTATTTATTTGGTAATATTAAATGTAAAGATCCTGATATTATACTGAGATCACCTATTTTTTAAACCTAAAATGCAAGAAGTGGATTTTTACACCTAACTAGAGGTGTTGTTTGGAACCATTCAATGCTATGTGAGTAGTAAACCTTTACAGTCATTAAAAACAGAATACAAAAACAGAACACATGTTGAACCAATGGCTTGGTTGGATTAACCGATTATTGCAGTTAACACTTTTTAATTTGTATTTTTATTGTTAGCAGATGGAATAAAACTCAAATCATTGTTTGAGCATAAAGACAATGCTGAATTAAAGGGTAAGGTATCTGTTTAGTTACGTGTCATGTCTTAGCAGGAAGGTTTGTTTTTTTCAAAAGGTTTTTAGGCCTAACAGTTTTTCTTTTTTCCACAATTGGTCTGAATTTATTTATTTTTTTTCTGTTTATCCACAACATGCTGCCATTAACAAAGCCTGGTAAGAAAACAAACATAAAAACACCCAATCTTCTATTTGGTAAAAGGAAATAATGCTTAATGTATGATTTTTGTGTAATTTTTATTAAATTTGTTTTATTCTGTTTTATTCCCAAGGCTATTTTAAGTCTTCAGTGGCCTCCGCGTCAGATATCTGCATTTAAAATCTATGCAATGTTCTGTTGTCTATTTTATATCAAAATGCACCAAAATAAATTAAAGCTTCACAATTATATGAAAAAAGATTAACAACTCACAAAAGGTGGATGAATAAATCTTTGCTGAAAAAAATGATCATAAAAGAAATTACGTAAGCCCTGCGATGGACTGGCGACCTGTCCAGGGTGTACCCCACCTCTCGCCCATTGACTGCTGGAGATAGGCACCAGCACCCCTCGCGACCCCACTCGGGACAAGCGTGTAAGGAAATGGATGGATGGATGGAAGTTACATAAAAATCAAACTTGCTCATGATGACTGAGGTAATCAAAGTGAAACTATGACGCAAACTGCTGTTTTCCTGCATATATAACCTACCAATTAGCATGTCAAGACCATACCATATAGACTATATAAGTTAGTATTGTATTACTATATAACTGAATGGAAGCAGCTTTTCCTTGTGTTCTGATGTGGAATATAAATCAGAATTAGCTTTTATTGTATTGTACAATATTGTTGATAAAGAAGCATCAGCACATAAATAATCAGTATAAACATTAAGTTACTTTAATTATTATTGTTAAAATAAAATAAAAAGTCCTTTTATTTATTCCTTCCATGTAACTGAATAAATAGGGAAGAATATCTATCTAGACAAGATTTTCTGGCAAAAGAATATATGGATTATAATGGGTGTGCTAACAGAGCTGAAAGCTGAAGACACCAACAGAACAATCAAAGTGGTAAAAACAATCCACCTTCTCAGATGGAAAGTCTGAGATCCTAATGAATATTCAAAATCCCCACAATAAAAGGGAAAATCACTCAAATGAGATTGATGAAGTTGCAAAGAAAGCTAAGTGGGAAGAGGAACACCATTCACAAAGAGTGAAAAGGCTATCACAGCAAGATCCCTCTCCTTCCCTCCCCCTTTCTTCACGCTGTCTCAGTTTCTCCCCTCAGTCTGTCTCACTGAGTCTTTCTGCATGATGTCAAGATGTCATATCCAACTGCAAAGAAAGACATGCCAGTACTGTTGAGCTTTTTTCTCAGCCAACATCACTGTTTAACATCATCTAAAACTATTATAAGCGTTTTTAAATTGAACAGATCTGATTTAAATCAAGATCTGACTAATCTAATGGAAAACAATGCTTGCAGAGACCAAACAGACATCATGTACAAACTTGAATTTATAGCACTCCGATTTGCACGGAGATACAAAGCTGTAGGCTGTAATTACACGTGTGGCAAACCTACAAGAATAAGTTATGCATACCAAGTTGTAAATGTCAGAGCTTGTCATTCACATAAAAATGTTAATTCACTCAGCTCCCAACCAGCTGAGAAAACAGAAATGGCACCAAGAAACAGGTCATTTTAATTAATCTACAACTTTAACTCCCGAAACAAAACATGTAATAATAGTTTGATAGTAAGGTCATTAAAAGACTGTTTGCTCTTTTCATTTAGCTATGGATGCGTTACGCCATTACTCTACAAACTATAACTACAGCTCCCAGCATACAATGCAGCTCTGATATTACACCATAGGTGACAAATCCAACTGTAGCCCACCATTACGATCCATTGCTTCAGCTGCTACTTTGACAAGGAGGCTAATTCTCAGCTAAAGCACCGTGATCCCATTCACACGGTTAACCTTGTGGAACAGCGTCTTTGCTTGCAGAGCCGTAAGACCAATTTCTCCTCGTGCTTTCAAGTTTGTTTAAACTTGGAATCTGCAAAAACTGAGAATCTGCACTTTTCCTGACTGCCTCTAGGACAAACCTGTTTCGAGGCGCTACAGTCAGACATGACCTGTTTGTTTTGGCTGACAACTGACTATTAATCTTCCCCCTTTTGTTTGTCAGAGTCAGTTCTGATCTATGGACCGTGGCTGAGAACCAAAGCAAACCTGCATTGCAAAAACGATCTAGAATTGATTCGACATTTCTTAAATCTAGTGTATTTACCCCTAATTTGAGTAGCTAAATAAGATGATTTGCCAATGGAATGAGCATTTTTACTCTAATATGCACCTGAAATAAGACAATGCAATTGTTTTTTTTCTTATTTAAATGTAAATTGTCTTGTTCCATTGGCAAAGTGTCTCACTTACCTCCTCAATTCAATGATAATGACTTATCTAGATTTCGATTTTTACGGTACTTGCCCCCTTGCTGCTGCAACCAAACTGAGCCATGGCCCAGAACCCAACCACACGAGCTTAATCCTAATCCTTAATATCCCATAGATAAATTAGCCTAATACTAATTTATCCCAAAAAGGAAATGTTCACTACTCAACATATATCAAGGATAGAACTTTAAAAAAAAGAAAAGGAATAATAAAAAAAGAGACCAAGCAGCAAGATTAATGAAACTCTTGTGCAAGTAGATTAATTGAGACTGTGCAGACAAATTTTGAATATCTCTCTTTGAGCTATGGTACTTATAGGGGTTGTAATAATACGCTTTGGAAAATCTTTGGTACCTCCCTTTTTATTCTGTGTGATTGTTTTAAACCTGAACACATGCAGAATGTTTGCATGAAGCTGTAGAAATAGAAGCTGTGGTTCATTATGAAACTTTTTATTTAGTTTCTGCAGGTCTTTTTTTGATATATTAGGATGCTGTTTGGATCATATGTTTCAGTCCTTTCAGTTTTCTCCCTTTTCTATCATGTTTTGTTAACTATTATGTCACAATATTTTATCTGAATTTCCTGAAAAATTGTATCAATCCTTCCTTTCAATAAATCATCCAGTCTTTCAACCTGGACTGTTTTTGTTGTCAAAAGTTAAAGGATGTCAAAGCAAAAAGTGGATGAATCTAAAAGTTACTTAGCAGGATGCATTAACTGACAGAAGTTGTTACACCATCCTCCCAGACTACAATCTCTTCAAAGTGCCTGCTTAAATTGATTTTTTTCTATGGAAATGCACGTACATGAGCTAAAAAGTCCTTTTTGTTTATGCAAAGCACATCAGAGGACGAGATTTTTTGCAAACCTCAGCCAGTATCAAGAAGGATTAGCAAAAATGCCTCTTCTGTCTGAGGGGTAATGTGAAAAGCTGCCAATCAGGCCTTATCAACTTAGAATAGGAACAAAATGGCAGACAGTGCATCCATCAGAACAAAACGTTCACCTGAAGACTCATAACTGCTACAGAAAAAACAAGAGTCTTTGACTAAAAAGTTGCCAGATAATTACCAGATACTTTTGCCTTGCATTTCCTAGGTAGACAGCACTTGAGAGAGGAAGCCAGACATGGGCAATGTGGAGTCAACAAGTCATCTCCATGTCATGTATTTAATCTACCCAGCCAATTACCCAGGTGAGTCCAATCTGCACAGGTTAATTCACGGTGAAGATTGGACTCACCTGCTTCAGTGGCTGGGTAGAACAAATACATGACATGGAGATGACTTGTTGACTCCACATTGCCCATGTCTGGAGGAAGCAGCTCCAGTTTTCTCCTCCTTGACTGCTGAGTAAAAGCCAGAAGTCAAACGTTTGTTTTTGTTGACGTAACAGTCTTGTTAGATCTGTGTTGCTTTGTTGATTCGAATTAAAGTAATAATACGAGTGTGGCATGTAGGTTATTGGTTGGAGTTTGACCAGCAATAGACTCGACGTTACTGTTAGGTGAAGCGATTAGCCACTAGCCCAGCTAACACAGTTATTGTTGTTTAATGCAGCCTAGCTGGCTTGTCCTCTTTTTGACAATAATCTGAAATTCAAACTGCTGCCTAATTATTCGAATCAGTAGCATGACCCGGCTGTTGTCTCTGCTCTATGTTCTGTGTAATTATGCTGAGTATATACACCCAGCATACCTAGAACCAGAACTAAACATGGAGAAGCAGCATTTAGTTCCTATGCTCCACTTATCTGGAACAATCTTCCAGAAAACTGTAAAAGTGCGGAAAGCCTGAGTTCCCTTAAATCAAGACTAAAAACACATCTGTTTAGGATTGCCTTCGACTGTTCTAGTTAAACAGTTTAACCAAAACATATTTTCTTTAGTCCAACTGTTTTTATTATTCTTTCTTGTTTCTGCATTTTTATTTTTATTTTATTTTATTTTTTCCTACTTGCTTTGTTTCTGTTTTATCTTCCTGTATTTTAATCATGTAAAGCACTTTGCATTGTCTTTTTACTGAATTGTGCTATACAAATAAATTTGCCTTGCCTTGCCTTGCCTTGCCTTACACCTAGAGCAAATTGAGTGTTGTATCTTTTAATGTAAATCAAAATGACAAAATGTAGACCAAACTAAATACATAAAATGTAATGATGCAATAAAGGTAGTATTAGAGTTTTATGACAATGTTTAGTCAGTTTGCATTTCACAGGAGTAATTGATGTAATTATTATTTAAATAATTATTAACCAAGTTAACTCTTGTGTCATGTTATTGAATTAGATAGAATGTAACGTTGTTTTGGTCTACACACAGTGCTCAACAACATGTAGTGGAGAACATTTGCTTTTCAAAACCTTAATGACAAATTCTGACCAGAACAGTTCAGTTCCACTTCATATAAACCACAAATGAATGTCTACCACTCAGCAAACGTATTAACAAGCTACATTTTGCACCCAATGAGACTATACTGATAAATCCTAGAAAAAAAAAAAAAAAAAGCTGGAAGAAATGCTGTTGATAAGAAGGATATTTTCAACAGCTGCTACATTCAGGTACAGCTGGTATACAAGACTGTCGTAAGAATTCATTCTGAAAAACTCACACAATTACTTAGTCTTTAAAGCTCAGACTTCAGCAGGAAACAATAGTGTTGAATTTTGCTTTGATATGCATAAGCAGAAGTATAAGAACAGGGATGCTTCCCCCCAGGCTTGAAACTGGTGGTGGAGTGGAGATAGATGAGGTAGGTTTGGTCCATAGACTGCTGCTTGGCGAGGCGGTGTGCTTGAGCTGTATTGGTGAGATCCATTAGACTGCGTGAGCTGATACTAGTGCTTCCCTCAGGGACCTGGAAGATGGAACACAGGTTGCGTGAACCTGTCCATGATGAGCAAGCTTGAAGCAACAGTGGAAAAACTCCCCTTTGGGAAGGAACCTCTGGCAAAATCAGGCTCAACGTGGCGGTCTTCTGCCAGGCCGGTTAAAATGAGACAGGAAAGGCAGTAAGAGTCAAGGAGGGATGACACTCTGATCGGGACGAAGTAGAAGAAGCACGATGGAAAAGTCAGATGAAGCTTTAGCTACAATGGTGGAGAAGGGGATGGAGGTGGGTTAAATCAGGGTCATCTGAATCAAATCAGATATAACGCAACCACTTCCTTGGCTGGGTAGCAGACTGAGTTGTGGATTTGGAGACCTTTTATGATGAAATCTGGATGCTGATTGGGCTTTTCGGAGGTGCGATATAAAGCTGTTTGGCTTGTCAGAGGTGGATGGTAAGTAACTCAGTTTCTTCAGTTTAACTTCCACCCAGGTTTCATAACATCTCAATTGTTTAATTCTTTGATATGAGCACAGTTTTCATGTTTGTATGTTTTTTTAGAGTTGCAGTCAGTTTAGATTACCATTCTTTCACATAACCCCAACAGCAACATTTCAAGAGGTTAATATAACAACTGTTACCTGTCACACCTGCGGCTCAAACCTAAACAATGAGCATAACGATTGCAAAACATTCACACACTGACCTCCATGTCAGCACTTCAGAAATTCTCATTAATAAAGTACCTTTTATTGCTCCAGGCAAAAACCGCCAATGTTATTTCCCCCTCTCTTTGTTATATGTGAACGGCTCTAGCATTCAGGGTCACTGGCCCATACTACACTGATCTTCTGCTAAATAAGCCCTCTTTTTTTTTGCAGGTGGAGATTAATGTCTGACAGGATCCCTTATGATGATATACTGAGATGTCTGTTAACCTTATTTTTTATTAATCTTAACGTAATCCAGCAACAAGCTTTGCAGTTTTTATTTTATTTAGGACATAAACATATAAAAACAATGTAGAATGCGGTTGAAAAAAAACAGAAAAATCTGAAACGTGATGAATTATCACATTCAGACCCTGTTTCAAAGTGTATTGTTGGTTTAGCAGTGAAAAAAGACCTACACCTCGCAAACAAGACAGTTAAAATTAATCACCAAGCTTCCAAGCAATAAAAAATATTAGATACATGTTGACTATAGAACTTTTTGTTTGTGTAAGGCGATATAGATGATTTAGCAGGATTTTTTGTAGGTCTTCCATCACTGTATACATTGTATTTTGAAATAAAACGCAGCCAGCTGGCTCACTGATGTTTTGGCTGACATTAACTTTAAAGGTATTGTGTAGGATTTACTTGAATTGTTTAAAAGACCCACGCTCGCCACTTTAAGAAAATGCACATGCACAACCCTGTATCCTCTCCCGAGAGGGAACGCATATTAATCTGTTATAATCTGTTATATCTGTTTAAACGTTGCTGTTCTCATACCTCTTACAAGCTTACTGTGCCCACGTTCACCCTAACCCTGATCACTATGTAGAGCGAGTATATATAGTTAACTTTTTAGCATTTTCAGTTAACTGAGTTCACTATAAAGTTAACCGTTCGGACCTTTGATCTTTGCTTTAAAGTTAACCGTTCGGACATATGATCTCTGCTTTTTGCTCCTTTGGTCACATAACTCCTCCTCCAACGTGCTATTAGTCGCTGCTGTCGGGTATTGCCAGCCTATGGCGACAGTGGGCCGCTGTGACAGCAAATCCCATAATGCTTTGCGAGGAGAGCTCTCAACAGAAAGCATTCCGCGATATATAGCTGCCTCTTCTGAGGCCTTATATAAAAATAGCACTAGAATGATTGACAATTAGGAGGACCACTTATTTAGATGGTCCACCGAGAAATAAAAGATCGTCCTCTATACCTTAAATTTCAAATTGATACCTAGGATTCAGATTCAAACCTTGATCTGTATATTATTGATAGCACAAAATTAAGCCAAAGGCGTCACTTTAAAGATTACTCTTTAAATATATGATGTGACTTGGGGACTTTGAACGCATTTAGGCACTTGGTTAATCCAGAGAAGTTAATGCCTGAATGTGCCGAAAATATTGCAGTCATCATTTTGGACGAGAGGAAATGCATTTCAAAATTAGCACAAAGGTTTTGTTTTTAGAGCTAGAAACCACCAATCAGGTTCAAAATGTGGGTGCAGCGATGAACTCAGAGCAATGATTTACATGCATATGAAGACAGTAAGAAGGTTTGCCTTATATCACCAGAGGAAAACATTAAGGATTGAAGTCCAAGATCTGTGTAGCCTAGTTAGATTCTTCCACACCATGTCTTGTCCTGAAGCAGTTAGGAATCTATTATAGAGGAATATGTGACGGCGATTGGCTGAAGATCAATGGAGTGGACAACTGCATGCACACCTAAACCAACACGAAGAGAGACACATGGCAAAGGCAGAGAGCCTTTCAAATCCAATGGTAGGAGTCCTTAACTGGAACTATAGACGCTGTTTAAAATTGCTTTATAAAAACAAAAAACAAGATTGTGATTTGACTATTAAGTCTGGAAACAAAGACTTTAGTGACCTACTGTAATGAAGAACTTCTCATAATCTTACCCATTCACAGGATGTTTTGAAAAACATAAAACTTTACTTCTTCAGTGTTATACTGAAATCACTACCATTGGCAGACAGATATTGATATTTATAAAAATAAAAATAGTTAAAGTAGAGCTGGGCAATATACAGAGATGACATTACTGTATATTTTTTATATCAAGAAATATCATGTTATAACTGCCATTTTATGTATGCCAGTGTGTTTATTTTCAGCTATTTCTCATGTTTATCTTTATAAGAGTGAAAAAATATGCCTGTGTGACATTTGGGCAAAAGTTTAGATTCAGAGGCACTGTTTTATAAAAACTTTATGAAAAGAAAAACATATCTGAGATACATATCCTATATAATCATTTAACTTAAAAATACTCTGATATTATTTTGGTCCATATTTTAGCCCTAACTTAAAATAAAGCGTATTTAGGTATTGTCTGGAATGGTGTGGACCCTGATAAATTTTACAACAAATTTAATTTTTGTTATATTGCTTGAAAAGCATTACATTTTTGTCCCACCTATTTTATTCCCAGTTGAAGAGTTTTTTAATGTCTACAAATATTAAGTTCTAAAACATTCAAATAGTTAAATCTTTCCTTTGATGATGAATATTATAATAAATATAACTTTAACTATTTTTTTTTTCAAAGTAATATTCCAAATGCTGCCAATGGATGTCTCCACTGCTCTAAAGTCCAGCGGGGGTCTGTTTAACACCGCTATATCCGACATGCTTCAGCTCATCAAAACCCCATTCCATGAGCTCCGTAGACACTATTGAGCCAATAAGAAATTCATGGGAAAATAGAAGGTCTGTTATTAAAGGATATTTCTTTAATATCAGCATCAGCTTTATTTGTACTTCACTTCGATGTTTCCCCCAGGATACATAAGATGCATGATTACCAACTAATACAAGGTCCATAAAGGGATTATCTGTATCTCTAATACAAACAATCTTTGAAAAACAGTCTGATAGTGATGAGAGTAAAGTGGCTTCAGAGATGGAGAGCATTCTAGATATCATAAAGCATAGATTAAATCTTTTGGTAACTCTGAGGATGGCCAGCACTCTCTGGGACTGTTTCATCTGCAGGCCTGAGGTTTTCCATAGATTTTTCAAGCTCAGATTAATGAAGAACTCTCTGAGATTTTTGCTATTAGAAGAATGATGGAGTGAGCTGGCAGTAATTAGTATCAACAACAAAGTTATTAGGCTATCAGATTTCGTGCAGTGGTGCCCTCAACAGCTTTGCAAACAGGAAAGCAGGAAAGCCAGGAAGGAGTGAGTGGAGAACTGAGGGAGAGGCGGGCTGTGTAACGTTAAAAAAATGCATATCTGTGGGTAAAGGTAGTTTGTTTACAAATAGAGCTCTGGTTTATAGTTGAGGACATTTAGATAACTTTAAGAGCTGATAACTCTACTAGCTTGTTTAGCTATCTTTTTCTGTGCATGTGCACTTTTAACCGCATATGTGTGGTGTGCTACCCAACAGGAGCGACTAATTACAAAGATGGCACAGGCACCACACAGTGGAGGACGAGTTAAGTGACCAACGGAGCAAAAAGCAGTGATCATCTGCCCAAACGGTCAGTTAAGTGAGTTTGCTATAAATTCCACAATGTAGTCCCTGCTGTATGTGGACACAGTAAGCTTGAATGAGATATGAGAACAGCACATTTTAAACAGGGCATGCACGAGGAGAAATGGGCTTGTGCATGCTGTTGCACGAGCATATTTATTTTATGTGGAAAGGACTTGTCTTTTAAAAAAATCCTCAACAATATCTTTAACATTAGATGATGCATAGAAATAGAAGGTTTTAAACAGCACCCCCAGAGCTGCAATAATTTTATAGTAAGTATGGGGATGCTCTGATTATTGACCTGTTGATTGCAGCAGAGATGGGGGATGTGGGATAAACAAGTCCTCTGTCATGTATTTGTTCTGCCCAGCCACTGAACCAAGCGAGTCAAACCTGCACTGGTTAATTCACTCTGCAGATTGGACTCACCTGGTTCAGTGGCCAGGCAGAACAAATACGTGACATCCGATCCCCCATCATCCCCCCATCTCTGGATTGCAGTGATCAATATTACTGGCAGAAATAGGGTTGTTATAATGGCCAAAATGAGACTGAAGATGTTGGATTATAGAGTATCTGTAATCCTCACACCGGCTTTGTTGAATTATGGCTACCTTTCCTCACAGTCTTTTCCCACTGCCATCAGACTGTTGAAAAACTCTAAAGCAGGTCACAAATTAAGACTTTGCACCACACTAATAACATCAAACCTAATAGAACTCAACTAAAATGTCTTCTACTGCATTTTTGCACCATATATATTTATTATATTTTTGCACTACTCTGAACTTCCACATTAATGCCTTTTTGAACTATGTCTCTCCTACACTGTTTACATTTGATCACTACCGTACTTCATGAATGGAAATGTTCTTTTTCACTGCTAAGCTGCTGCTCATTCACTATCGGAAAGCTGTATAAACATAGTTACCTTTTTTATACACTCTGTGTATACAAAAAGACAATAAAGTTTGTCTTAGTCTACTTGTAATGAAAATGCAGCGACTGCGATATTCATACTAGGGGGTTGGAACCCAATAAAGAAAGCACTAATAAGTGTACTGGTAATATCTTTCAAAATAAATGTTGCAAGAGAAGCTGAGTTTTGGCTACCAGCTCTATGCAGCAAATCCAAAGTAATCCTTATTTCTGTATAACAAGCCTTGAAAGGCCTTTTGACAACATGATGACTAACCTTTCAGACAGAAAGCACTTTTTACTTGCTGAATTACTTTAAATAGATGGAGAGGTTTGACTTGCTGAACTCGTATAAAGGCCAATGTGGAGAGCATTACGCAGAGTCTGGCAACGTGAAGAGGGGCTCCATTTGTGAGTGTGTCAAAAGTTCAATTACCCCTTCCGGTGCTCAGCCTGCAAAAACAAAGAGATTACCCACACACAGACACACCCCAACACATACACATCTTCTTCTTGCTATATGCAGTGAGGACCATGTGTTGAATTGACTTTCATGGTTATTCAGGCTTTTTCAACCCTCTATATACATTACCTGACAATAACCCTAAACCTAACCATTAGCAGTGGAAACCTCACCCTAAACTTAACCGATTCTCAATTCACACCTTAGACCTAAACCTAACTAGCAGAAAAGCACTTCTTACTCTGCTGGTGAAATCAGCAAAATTTTCCTCAGTCTGATGCACAAACACAAGCAGACATCCCCACACAACTCAACACCCACACACCAACACAACACACACCCCAACCCAACAAACAAGACTTATTGTTACAGACCTACTCCACCTGTTTCATACTCTAATTAGTCGTGCCAGTCACTAAAGTGCTAAATAACCAGCAGGGTGGACTAAAATAAGGTCAAAGGAATGAAAGAGCCATAAAAGTGTGGAATGTGGGAAACATGTTAAGTTTGTGTGAAGAGCATGAAAAAATGAATTAAACAAAATCACAGGATCTAAAAAAAACACACAAAAAAAAGAAAAGAAAAACTCCAGAGAAACTTGCTTGTCAGAACACCGCTGGATAAAAAAAATAAAAAATATGCAGATAAATAGCAGAAGCACACCAATGGGGGAAGAATATGCTAAATTCACTTAGAATGACCAGGATTCAAACCCTGGACTTTCTTCCTCATAGGCAACAGTGCTTCCAGGTTTAGCACTGTGCAGCCCCTGTTGAAAAACAACACACACACACACACACAAACACAAAAAATAAATCTAAAAGTGTAAAAATAAACACAAGTAAGAGACTCCTCCTACAGAATAATATTGTCTATGAAAATAATGTTGGCAACCTTCTCTTTTATTAATAGGTTTAATTATGTGGAGAACTTAATAAATCAAAAGTACTTTTACATAAGCAACACAACAACCACACAATAGAGACTCCACAGTAAACAACAAGTCCGGTAATCTGCTGTAATTCCAGTACATCTGATCTGTGAAAAATGTGTTATTTATAATGGCATCTGCACACTGGTGCCTTTTTCACCCACTCCCCTCTTCAGGCTGTAGTGATGCATGAAGGGATGGATTCAGCCCAACCCCTGGAACAGCTACCGACTGTATTTATGCACCTCTCTACGGACCAGTTGACACAGACAGGTGGGATTTAAATGGAAAATTAACCACCCTTAGATGCCATAGAATGAATCTGTTCATTAAGCTCAACGCTCTAAGCCTTTGTGATTAATGGTGTTTGGTCAAATTTCAGTTTTACTGCTTTATTTTATGAAAAGAAATGAATTGAAGACGCCAGTGCGTTGCCTCTAGTCAGTGTACCTGCTCTGTTTGATTAAGAGGGAGTGAAGGTAGAGATGCCGGGAGGGAGGGAGACTTCTGTGCATACTTTCCATGTGTGCCCACACCCCTTCTTCAGCTAGTGCTGCTGAACGCTCTTTTGTATCTTTGTGCTTAGTGTGAAGTCAAGGTACAGACCACAGGCTAAGCAATTAATTATAACATTTTAATGATTAAGCTGAGCTTCATTTTTTTATTAGAATTTCATTTTATTAGAAATGTAACATTTTGAAATAACTTCAGAAAGCAGTATATTTTCTTTTATACATGATTCATCAGCGAATAAAATCTCCCCTAGTACTCCTGATGAACTTAAAATACTGACTGGAGGATAAATAAATTATGCATGGAGGAGAAACAATTTCACAGTCTTCCAGAATAGTTATTATTATGTCAATGGTCTCACTTTGTAATAACTGGCCTGTTTAAAATGAGTCCCTAAGGGGAAAAGCGGTGGCATCATGAGTGCAGCCATAGTGCTAGAGTAACACATAGTCACTTAAGATAGTAAATAGGGGTCACCAGACATAGGGGATGCCTTGTCGATGTGTTACAACACTACATTGTGATACTTTCTGGGGTCATATTTAAAGTTCGTGTGCTACCAGATGGTGCTGTTATTAAGTTGGCCAGTATAGCATCTTTTCCACCAAAAAGCCTGAGGGTCTGTTTGACCCGGGTAAAATAAATTCTAGGGATTCTGTTTTCATTGCTCTGAGAGGCTGCATACCATTTATTTAAAGGGGCCAAGTCATGTACTGTGACTTTATGAATTTGTGAGCCGATAGCTTAATTTGGTTGCTTACAAACTTCTTCTGATTTAATTACCAGGACCCTCTTTTATTGTTTTTATTAGATTACATTTCTGTGATTTAAACTTTGTTTTTGCTCCATTTATTAGTAGAAAAAGCTCTTTTGTTTATATTTACCTGAACAAGACCATGTGATTAGAGGTAGCTACTTTCCTGAAGAAAAATAATTATTTTTTAATTTCTGAATCAGTGATAACTTGATTCAGTTTCTGTTTAGAGCAACCCCCCCCCCAAAAAAAAACTTTACAAAGGGAGTCATCAGCTCAGTGTATGTTGAATGGCACGTCTGTCATGAGTCAGTGAGAGCTACTGTTATTGTTCTGCTGTGAAAGCCTTTAGTGCAAAGACTAATAAATATTTCTCTATGTCCCTGGATTGGAGTTTGATTGGATGTACAAAGACATTTTGCCAAACTTTGTTTCTTTAAAACATGGGTCTTCAACGTTTTCCAGGACAAGGACCCCCAAACTGATGGCGAGATGGAGCGGGGACCCCCTAATTATATATATTGAATTAAATTGTGTTATATCAAACTGGTCCTATAGTCACTCTATTACAGATAGATTAATGGAACGGAAGTAATTTCTCCCTAGGATTATTAAAGAATTTCTGATTCTGATTCCTGGTTGATGGGACAGGTGTTTTGAATGAAACGGTGCCAAGCTTGAAAGAGCTCCTGTGTGTCGCTGAATGTGTTGAATTGATGACTGAAAGACATCTTCTGCCTCCATTTATCTGTTTAATACAGTCTGTTTAATTCATGTTTATGTGTATTTAAAGACTTTTCAATTAGTGGAAAAATTACAGGGGGGAATATTAAAAAAAGAGTGTTATCAACCAAAACTTTCGCGACCCCCATGCAGTACCTCCGTGGACCCCCTAGGGGCCACGGACCCCCTGTTGAAGACCTACGCTTTAAAACATTGACGTGTGATTCAACATCATTGATTGAAACACAACTCTTTAATCAATTCATGACTTTTTTTTATTATTGTGATTTGAATGCAGATGAAGAGCTGATTTTGTTTTCTTTTATTAAATACAGTGGGCTAAACTCTAGCAAGCTAACAGATTTATAATATTGCTCATATAGGTGAGATCTTATTAGCCTGGCCGGCCAGATTAACTTACATCGTGTACATATTAGTCTGGAATGAAGCAAGTAGAGCCCTATTAAAAATGTGGGACTAAAAGAACTAGTAAAAATGATTTAGAATCAATTAAATACACACAGATTTAATGCAAAACACAATAGAAGGCATATATAAAACACTTCCTTGAGGCTGCAAACTTGACTGTTAAGTTTACAAAAAAGCGCTGTTGCATTATCATCCTGACCCCCGAGGTGGGATTGGTGTGGTCTGTTTTAGACCGGGGAATATTGAGCTCTACCAGACTGACTTATGCCTAATGTTGCATGTTTGGTGTGAAGGAGTCCTGTAGAGTCAGCGGCAAAATGGAAGCAAAGATTGTCGCTGCAAGTCATCCAGGAAGAGCATGTCATGACGTGTTGTGAATTGGTACTATATAAATAAACTGCATTAAATTGTTGATTAGTTGTAAAAGAAACCCCCCCTCCCAAAGAAAGGTGAAATCAAAAAAGGAACTGCTCTGTTTTTCTATATTTTATTAAACAAGTTCCAAAAAATAATAGTATTTTTATTTTTCATTTTTTTTCAATTGGAAAAACAAATGAACGATCAATATATGGAATTATTACGTCAAAAGGAAAATCAGTGGAGCTGAGTGAGGTATCCTCTCACAGCAGAGGAGCGAAAAGAAAGAGGATCAAATGTGAAAAAGAACCCAAAATATATACAATGCCATGAGGTATAATACGCAAGCAGTCCTTGTGTATTACAACATAAACCATGTTGTTCTCTATGGGAGCATTCTGATTTAGCTGCCAGGCTGAAGCTTTAGTGCACGGCCTGGTACCAGTGATAGCAACGCTATCTTTAGGCTCTTAATTATACTGATGGAAAGTTTAGACTGTATGTAATTTGTAAGATATTCAACAATTATTTCATACAACGAAAAACATACTTTATAAAGAGCCTTTAAAAGAACATAGATTGCATACCCTTAGTCGCATGTGTAAATGTGCCCTCAGCTTCATGTGTTGAATCAGCCACAGCAAAGGAACATACAATATTACAGACAACATTGTACACCTATGGTTGCCTAAGTTTTCAAATTTGAAGCCACACCTTCATATCTTATTGACAAGCCATGACCAAAGTCATAAAGAGGATTTCATTTAAATTTGGTCCCATATTTAAGCATTAATCTTGTGGCTCATGAAAAATTACTGATACAAATAACACTTACAGTAGTAATGCTTTCTCCTTACTACCTTTTGGAGGCTAAATACTCAAAAATATTATGTGAAATAAACTTAGTGCCAAGTTTAAATTTGGATGTAACTCAAATATAATAAATCTGAACTTGCAAGTATTAATAAGAGAGCTAAGCATGTTCTTTTTTTTCTCTCTCCTGATAAGAGCTTTAATGTCTGGAGTTATATCAGACAAAGCAGCTCTGAGGTCATACTTAATGTCGAGTCTGTTTCTGTGTTTTGTCTTCAGCTAAGTATCCAGACTCACACATAAAGGAAGAGTTAAATCGTAGGAGGATTGTTACTGCTGAGCATCGCAGGACAGATACACACCTGACCAGAGCTTAATCTAGTGTATGTGGACAGCTCTTTGGTCTTAGTAGTTGGATTCTTACTGACTGTATGGGGTGGACAGGTCTCCCGCTTAGTACTTGTCAGGATCGCGGTGGGGCCGGTGCCTATCTCCGGTAGTCAACAGGTGAGAGGCGGGGTACACCCCGCACAGTTCACCAGTCTGTCACAGGGCAACACAGAGAAACACAACCACGCACACACACTCACACCTAAGGACAATTTAAAGAAGCCAATTAACCTAACAGTCATGTTTTTGGACTGTAGGACAAAACCGGAGTACTCGGAAAGAACATGCAAGCTCCATGCAGAAAAATCCCGGGCGAGGAACCTTCTTGCTTCAAGGCAACGGCGATACAAAATATGCCACTGTGCCACCAGTAGAGTAAAATTTCTTTGTTTAGTGGAAAACTCAAGAGTTTCCCTCATTTCAGGTTTAGAAATCTTATTTAACCTGCTTTGTAAACCAGGCCCCTGGTCTATTTAGTAAAACCTTCCCTTTATGGGCAAGCTCTGGCACATGTGCAACATGACTTAGTTCTGTACACCAGAGAATGAGCTGCGGAAACATGCTTGATCCAATCTCCAAAACACACAAGCACAAAAAACAAATCCAAAAGAAATAAAAAACAGGAAACAAAAAAGAAATTAGCTTTTCAAAGGTTTCCTTAGATAATTTCATAATGTAATACAAGAAGGGTACACATATCAGTAATGTATAAAAGTGAAACCTATCAAGGTTTTCTACTGTTCAGATATTTCCATTGAGGTTACACTTATAAACCTTTTTTTTTTTTAAGTACTGTTTATGAGCAATGAATAAAAATCTCTCAACTACCACCAACAACAAATGTTTAGACCAGACTGAAAGGTAAAATGCATGTAAGCAGAAAACATCTGATGGAACAACAAAGCTACACCTCTAATGGCTCTGGAGTATCTCTTCACATGGACTTGTTTATTTTTCCAGAATTTTAATAGGTGGGAAGTAAGGATCAAACTTTGAATGTGGTTTATAAAATGTGAATCATACTACCAGTAGCTTTGTGTTTGCTTTCATTTCAAAACACTTACAGGGCAGCATCCTCCTTATCCTTAATCTCTTACAAAAACAAACAGAACATCTTTGTTTCCTCTGTGAGAGGTCTTTGTAAGTGTTAAACCATCTGCTAACATAAATTATGAGGAACACAGAAGCAAGGAAATGCTTTTTTTTGCTGGTTGGCAGGTTGACCTGTGGCTCATTTATTATTTTTTGACATATTTTCCTTTAATTAGAAGAAGCTGCTCTTAAAAGAACATAACTGTTAGTCTAGATAGAGAGAAATTAGTTAGTCCTTGTCTATGTAACAAACACTGTGGAAAATAAACACCAGGTTTCTGGATCCTTAGACAAATAATTTTCTCCATTTTAATCCTGTTTTCAACAAATAATACAACAGTAAGTTTTTGTTATTAACACTTTGTTTTACAGCAAAATATTTTTATTCACTTATCTTTTAATGGGAAAAAGTATTTAGTATAGTCACCATACTATCATTCCTTCGGAAATATGAAAGATATGTTGAAGAAAGCATCTTTCTTTCCCTCTTAGCTCAAACTGTAAAATGCAATATCAAACAGACTTTAAAAACCGTCTATAAAAGTAAGGAAATAACATTTGTTTCAGGAGATAAAAATAAATGTACAGTTGACGTCCAGTACTTGCAGCCACATATCTGATTTTTGAAATTACCGTTTTCTATTCTCTTTTTATAGGCAGCATCTTTTCAGATATGAAGATATCTATTCAGGATTATAACCCATGTAACCCTCTCTCCCTAGAGATCTGAATGCATTAGATATGGAGCTATCAGCAGTCTTTCCCCTGACGTTGTTGTTTGCTCTCTTTCAATGATAGCGCGATGAAAACACAGGAAGCGGCTGGGGCTGCGATCGATGTGTCCATGTCCAACTGTGAGCTAGGTGAAGTCTTAACATCTTTCCCTCTTTGCTTTTCCAATCCTATGTTTCCGTCCTGTCAAGTCTCCTTCTGCTGCTAATGTGTCTGAATGCAGTGTCATCCAGTGCCGCCTCGCAGCAGTCGATAAGTACTGGAAATGCTACCCATCTTTGAAACATCACTCCTTCACTTACTGTAAGTGCACATCAGAGAGGGCAACATCCCTACACTGCTGACAGGGAGGAAGGCAACACCAACCAGATCAAGCTGTGACTGAGCATCATGGGCTGCAACCACAGACAGGTTTTCGTGGGTGAAATTGCAGAGCACATACAGAGTGACAGAACTGAGCTATGGTTTATCAAATTTGAGCTGGCCCTCCACATCTTTCCAGGAATAAAGGATTTCCATCAAAAAGCAGGCCCTATAGATGGAGTACAATCAAGATCGATTACCTTTGCTGTCACCTGACATCTCATTGCTTTTTGTTCGCCTTTCTATGTCCTCTGCATGACCAAGCAGAAAACCATTCAGTGAAGCAAACGATAAAAAATGTTATCAAGACAATGTCAAATACCAAGAGTAGGTTCTCTCAGGCTTCCTCAAACAGCCAAAAACATGACTGTTGGGTTAATTGTGTTCTCTAAATTTTCCAGATAGCTGGAAATAGGCACCAGCACCCCTCACAACCCCACTTGGGATAAGCATGATAAAAATGGGTGGATGGATGATTTTTACATTCTGCATTTTTTTTACTATGCAGAAAAGAGCCCTTTTTTAATTTGCATTTGCAATTTTAGTCTAACTCTAATTTTATGCCCTCTATTGTTTTTGAAGTTAATTTAAACATATCGTGATATATTTTGTGTATTCCCAAAAAGGCCAAATATATCGCGATTATTATTATTGCTGCATATCGCCCAGTCCTATGCCAGGGTATTCCGGCCTGATTCAGGGTCTCGGATGAGTTAACAATAATGTGATATACTCTAAATAAATTGACCCTGGTGCAGTAAAAAGCATTCAAAGGGTTTGATGCGTAAACAAGGTAAACAGGAGAAGTTAGATCTCTACACCAGTCGGTTTTGGCTATGACAGAGAACTACAGAAGCTTCCCAAAATGATAAAAAGCACTGCTTGAAGTGTATGATGGAATGGTTTATGTTTAAAAAAAGAATAAGTCATGTAGTTAGGTTCTTTTATTAAGCAAGTAAAAACTGATTAAAACCTGGCACTCCTTTGTTACATGTAAAATCCCATTTTAGAGCTAGAGCAAAAAATTCCTTTTCAGAAAAGGGTAAAATACAGAACATAAGTACTACATTGTCTGCAGTTCAAAGACTTTTAAAGAAATCCTGATTTCTTTCATGATTTTTCTTGCTGAAGTGAAATTAATCAGACAGATAAATATGATGGGATGTGGTAAATATAAAATATGATGGGATGTGGTCCACTTGTTGTAGTCCATTTCTTCAAATTATCCCCCCAATCTTTGAAAGATGAGGGAACCAGTATGATGACACCATCCTGTTTAAGATGTAAAACTTGACACTCCCACTTGTGTTTTTACCTATATTTAATCTCAAGAGCCTGTCTGCATTTAAAGAATGACTTTGCCAACAGCTTTCAACTGCATTACAGGATCAAGTAAACATGTGGATTAGAGCTGGATTTCGCCTGTCACTTTTACTATTAAACAGTTATGTAGACGTCTACAACTGCCTACACTCAAGCCTAGTCCTGCTAGAACTTGCTCTGAAAGAAACTAAGGATCCCAACAGTTTTATACTTTCTGCTTTATGTCTGCAGAAAGTGGACTTAAGACTGAAGTTGCACAAAACATGTAATTGCAACACATCCTTTAATTCTAGTTGATGCAAACAATTTGCATCCGTTTGCATCAGGTTGCAGCTGTCCTCTCATGTCACAAACTCAGCAGGTGCAAAAGTGATCAAGGAGATAAAGCAGAATGTTTCATCACAGAGACCTCCTGGTTTAGAAGAGATCAAGGCCTTAAAAAGACAGCACCAGACAGCATGAGGAGAGATTTACATTTAGTATTTCCTTTCTAAATAAATAAGGAATAACTATTATCGATGCATGCTTTAGCTTGTTAAGAATTTGAAACACTGCATATCTTTGGAATAATTAATTTCTATATAAAAACTGTTGATTGGATTCAAGATAACGGTAAATAAGGATATTTATTCAGATCTTTAATAAATGTAATAAAGGTTGATGATATTGTGAGCAGGGTCTTACTCCTTGTTCATCTACTTCATAAAATTGCCATCAGTTTTAAGGACGCAGTGCTTATGCAGCACAGACTGCATGTCATGAACAGCTCTGATCTGCCAAAAACATTCAATTTAGGATCTAAAGAAGATGCTCCAGAATGGTAACACAGCTCAGCAGAGTCCACAGGTTTGAAAACATGAATCATTTTCTAAAATGAAAAAATAAATACTGGATTAGACATCAAGATATGCTGATATAACTAAATATATTAAAAATCACTCAATTGGATCTTTAAAAACCATAGAAAAAAAAATCCTCAAGGAGCAAACAATCAGTGTTGCTTTATGATGAACCCAATTAAATATGTATTTCATCTAAATGTTCAACAATTCTAAATGAAAAGTTATACGAGATTTTTTTCAACTTAAAGATCTAAAAATCACCAAATAGCGTAATTTTGGATTCCATGTTAAAAACTATGTGCTTTTCAGATGACAGGAAAGACAAAATACTTTGAAAGTCTTTAATAACAACAAAACAGGTGTGTTGAGTGGAATCTCAGGATATTTTTACATTTACAAGTAATAATGAGAGATTTCTAAATAGTTTTGTCAAATTATTTATACATTTCTCAAATCTCATAAATGTTCTCTCCAATAATATTTTGAGGTCCCATCAGTCATCACTGTTGAGCACAAATGATGGCGCCATGAGTCCTGTGAGAGTGGGACCAGCTGTGTGTTTTGTCTTGTCACCAGTTCCACTCTGCTTGACACCTTCGGTGTTATCCCTCTTTTCCAGTGCCAAAAATACTATCTGCTGGTTTGAGTTTTTTTTTTTTTTTGCGCCCACCCTCTGAGAAAAAACGCAAGCAAAGCTTGACAACATGCCCTTTTGCCGAGCTCAGAACGTGAGGCAGTACCCTCGGCTGTAACCGGAGAACGGGGAGAAAAACAGCTGTTCCTGCTCTGTTCTGCGTCTGCCACAACTGTGATTTGATGGAACAAACTGGGAATGCAAAAACACGTTTGGACTCAAGGTTTAGCCACACTCCGATTAAATCATGCAATTGCCCTTCTGGCTTTCACAATGCATCTTTCTTCCCTCTGGTGAACGGAGAGATAAATAGTGAATATCCATCTGTCATCATACATTGATAGTCTGCATGGGGTGCCCACATGCTTTGTCTTTTAAGATAAGTAAAACAAAGTCAAAAACACACAACTCATATCTCCGGCGATTCAATATTACATTCACTCAAGCAAGAAACTTTTGATTTTTACAGTACATTTTAAGTTTTTGTAAGTTGTGTAACATGAAAAAAGGAAAACAAACATTGTCACATAAATCTAGGGAAAGAAAATGTATATATCATCAACTGAATAAAGCGCCTGCTTTTACATGCTTGTGCTTAGCTGCATGTCTGTGTTTTTAGTGTTGATCTGTGGGCAGCTGCAGCTTCATTCCTATCATGTCTTTTCAAGGTCAAAGTTTGCACTGCGTTGCCGTCTGACACTTTACAGCCCAAGACTTCATCTTAACCCAGTCTAATTCTCATTCAAAGATCCTTCAATGCTCTTTGACACTCTGTGAACGAGGTGATGATGGCTGCCTTTGGCAGCACTCCTAAACACTGCTTCCTCCCAGGCAGTCTCAGAGTGTGAGGAATTTTGGTGATTATTCAGAGCTATGGCTGACACAAGAATGTTTGCATTTAATCTAACAAAAAAGTAACACTTTGTCAACACCCACTTGTTGTAGAAAACTGAGCCAATTTGGCCACAAAGTCCCTGGAGTCTAACTAATGACCAAGGCTTTTTGAGCATGCCCAGAACTGCTTTAGGACAACACAGTTAGTAGCAAAAACAAACTGCAGCTTGAGTGGTTTAAATTTGAGGTTTTCTCTACAAACTTTCATCTGTGTCAACAGTTTCTTATCGATGGTGCTGAAATGCCAGAGAATCTTCTACAGGCTTGCATGTCTGGTTAACAAAATATGCTATTTTAGCTTTGGCTACGTAACAGAGAACTACGAGATATTGCAGAAAGATAATCATTTTCTTCTAATGTAAATTTGCTTTAAAATTTATATGTGGATAGAGTGTAGGTAGCTAGAGTGGCAGGTTGTTCGTAGTTATGGAAATATTCAGCACCGCAGACTGTCTCATAAAAATGCAATAAAGAACAATTTTAATCTTCATTCAAAATTTTGTCTTGAATTGTCAGAAACATAAAAATCCCCCAGATTTTAAACGTAATCAGAGAAAGTCCTTAAAAATGCTGTTGTGTTGAGTGTGTTTGTGCTTTAAAAACATTCAGGGACTGCCATGGCCAGGTGCATCCAAGCTGGTAGTAGAACAGAAAGAAAAGAGAAGAAGAAAAGAAAGCTCCACAGTGAAGGGGTTTAGCTCTGCATGCTTCTATGAAAACGAATGCAGATGAAGGAGCGACTAAAGAAAAAGGTTGATTCTAAAAGCATGCAAAGTCGTGCTTGGGTAAAGTTAAATAGGAATGAGGTCAGCTAATACCAGACAAAAGGTTCAAATTAATTTTGCCCGACTTAGACCTAATTAATGCTTTTTGTATTTTTTATTTTTCTGACAACCATGGTACTCAGTGACTGCTCGGGCGCTTCTACTTTTAAAGCAGTGGTTTATAATATACCATTTTCTATCATGCTTATTCCTACTGAAGGTCATGAGGGGTGCTGGCGCCTATCTCCAGCTGTCTACGGGCGAGAGGCGGGGTACACCCTGGGCAGGTCGCCAGTCTATCGCAAACTAACACAGACAAACAACCATTCACACACACACACACTCACACCAAAGGAGAATTTAGAGAAGCCAATTAGCCTAACAGTCATGTTGTTAAGACTGTGGGAGGAAGCCTGGGTACCCGGAGAGAACCCATGCAGGCATGGGGACAACATTCAAACTCCCGCTGAAATATCCAGGCTGGACTTGAACCCAGTACCTTCTTGCTGCAAGGCAGCAGTGCTACCTGGCCACTGTGCAGCCTGGTTTATTATATCACAAAATAAAAGAGCTAAAAAATCCAATGGCATCTAAACTTGATTAGCAGTTATCATCATGCCTGGGCTGTCTTCCCGCAGAGCCTTCTTGGACATAACATTCCTTTCAGTTCTACATCAGCTGCACTAAACAAGCAGTTCACAATTAGTGTTAATTGTTGGTTCCACATTTTTGATAAAAACATCTTCAGAAATTGTCAAAGTTTGTAATAATATTTTTTAATATAGAATTAGCTGGTTGCCTTTTGCTTAGTGCAGCACTGTTGAACACGCCACAAGGCAGTTACTCTAGGATGTCACACGTTAACTTGCACTCCGACCCCAGAAGGTTCTGTTTGACTGATA
The DNA here is from genome assembly GCF_000732505.1 of Cyprinodon variegatus. Classification (NCBI taxonomy): domain Eukaryota; kingdom Metazoa; phylum Chordata; class Actinopteri; order Cyprinodontiformes; family Cyprinodontidae; genus Cyprinodon; species Cyprinodon variegatus. The sequence continues at coordinate 1,121,305 of NW_015150671.1, forward strand.
TTAAGAGAAAAAAGGCAAAACAAGACTTATTCAAACAAAAATTTAAATATCAAAAGGCAGGTTCCTGATCTCAAGCCACCCTGAAGAACTTCCCTTATAGTTAAAATAACAAATAAATAAATTAACTGCAACAGCACATTAAATCCACTAACTGTTTTAGTCCGTTGCGAGGGCTGAGCAATTTGACAAAACATGTATCAGAATACAAGCCTTTCATATCTGTCGATAATCATACATACAAAGAGGTCAGCCAATTTCCAACCTTCTTAAGCCTGACCATGAGAGGTTGAGAACCTCAATCCTTTTCTTTGCCTACATCCCCCACAATCCTCTTTGTTCTGGATCAGAGTTTGGTGAAATTATAGACCTTTCTATCAGACCTATTTTCTATTTATACCGATCAGATGTGTATTGTGATATACATCAACAGCCCAAGGTGGCATTTTCACATGTATTGTTCTTAAAAAGACAGCCAACATCTTATGCAGACTTTGGGTTGAAACAAGTTTTGCATGGAATATATGGGCATATAGTGGAGGGCCGTATTTATATAACGGAACTCTGTAAAGAGAAGCAATGTCGGAACGGCCAGTGGTTATACATCCCCGCTTGTGGGTGAAGTAGGAAACATTCCCACTTACATCTTATAGCATTTACTTAAAAAACAGAAAGCAAACTAATATAAACAGACATAAATCATTTCAATTTAGTTTGAAGGTAGAATATGAATCCATGATGCATATCCTAAACTAGTTTTCAAGGTGTTAAAGCAAAGGTTGTCTTTAAATACAGAAGTTTCTTTAGCTGGCTTGAAAATGCATTTATTGTATCACTTTTTGTTTAAAAAAAACTAAAATCAATACCATATCCTTTATAATCCAAACAGCATGTCTCTTAAAAAAATATGTACATACTGTACATATTCAGCTAAGCAAAAACACTCAGGACACTGAAAGTTCCTTATTAATGAGAAAACAATTTCAAACATAGGCCATCTAATTACATAGAGTGAATTTACTCTAGTTATTCAGTTAAATTTAAAGATTTTTCAACTTCGTACACATCATAGACAAAACTACTACAAGTGGGGAACAGACATCTGTCTCATCTGTCAGCAAAGCCTTACCAAGCTCATAACAATTTCTGATCCCTGTCTGGGGTGGTGCAGAGGTCAGCTGTGTGTTTGTGTGTGTCTGAAGGTGTAGGTGTGTGTGTGTGTATCTGAGTAGAAGGGGAAGAGAGGGGGGACTGAATGAATGTCGATTCCCAGCATGGATCTGTTCTCTTGGTGTACACTTCAGCTCTGTGTCCCTCTGGGAACCAAAGCCACAGTGCTAACCTGAAACCCATGATGTAATTTTCAGAGGGTACAAGTTATCAGGAATCAGTGAGAAATGTACAAACCTGGTGTGAATGTCACACAGTTTATGCGATGAATTGTACTTGGATTTGAGCAACCGCTGTGGATTAAGGGATCCCCTTATGAAATGGAGAAGTCCAGGATAGACCTACACAAATTCCCTCAGTTTGATTTTTTTTAACCAATTTTATTGCATATATAATATTGATATTATATTATTGACTTAAATGTTATATTTACCACATAAATCTGATCAGATCCTTTTAAACTGAATTGAAAAAAAGTTGCATAACTCCTAAAAGGAAAATGTGTCAATTATAGAAACTTCATAATCATAGTTGTCATATTATGGATGTAAAATCTGAACATAGCCACTTAAAAATTACAGAATGCTGTAAAGTAAATCAATGAGACTAGAAAAAAAAAACATTTTATAACTTTACACCTTCATGAGGAGATATAGTCGTCTGAAAAAGTATTTTTACACCCACAGATTTCTTTTTTTCCCCCTTTTTTTAATATTTCAACATTTCAATTGTTTGAACTAATTTCAATATCAGACTAATACAAAAAGTGAATATGATAGGAAATTAATAGCTCTCCAAACCCACATGGCTCCATGTGAAAATTAATCATAAAACACGATAAACAGTCTTGCAATCCTTGCATTTAGTTTAAATGCATTTAGGTTAAATGCAAGGATTAAATATTACTTGATTATTGGCATTTCTATTCTCTGTTTTATCTACTTTTTCTTCTGGATTTTCTATAAAGAGGCCACTTTAGCTTAACGTGATGAAATCTGGCTCGCTCAGTTTCATCACCTCTCTCTATGAATGGTTGAAAGAAGCATCCAGTGTCACATATTTATAGCTTTAAACTGTTTAAACAAGACAGTTTTTGTTTAAACTGTTTTTGAAACATATCCAGTATAGTAAAAAACTGCTTCAAGTTTTGTAAAGCTGTAATAAACTATTGGTTGGAAAGAAAATTATGTTTTAAAGTGGGACAAAGATTTATATACGCTTTCAGATGTTGATATAATGGAGGTTTCCTGTGCTTAGTAAGTGTTCTTAATATGATTTTGTAGTAATAGCCTATTTATTTTTGGTTTAAACACAGCAGTGGTCGGTACTACGAAGAATATATCTTTTTGGGGTATATCCTTTATTATTTAGAGTCCAAGTGACATTTGGCTTAACTGTCTACGCAAAACTAAAAAGGATTTTGCAAATCCCTCATAAAATGTTGCATACATGTTTTTGAATAAGAAATTCCATATGAGTGGAAATGAAATACTGAAAGCTAAACCAACAGTCATATGCAGGTCTGCAATTTCAAAAGAAACAAAATCTTGTCATCAGTTGCTGTTCAAAATCTGCTTCAAATATGATTGAAGTTTTGTGCTTTATAAATGTGTTTACCTGTACTATAAGTGAATTAGAGCTGCCAGATCTCAATCCTCTGGAGTGAGACTAAAGCTTTTCCTTTATTTCTTACTCTGCCAAGGCAAATTTAACTCCAAATAAGGAAAGCGTCTCCAAACTTAGATTTTCTTTCTTAACATGCCTCTCCATATTGCCCTGGTTTTATCAATGTGAAAAGGTTGACTAGTTATTTTTCACACCAAATCATCAAACCTTCCATTTCTGTATGTAGCCAGCAGAGATCAGGGAATGACTTCAGTTTTATCTGAATATTTCAGGATTACCGTAAACAGGGTTTAAAGTACATAAAGTCCCTTTTAAGAGATCCCATCAGGAATTCCAGTATTTAAGAGCAAAAAAAAAAAAAAGATGCACCTCTACAACATAATGAAGACTTTTCTTTAGATATGTGCATCAAATATACTGTATTACATTGCATACAGTACATTTCCATAACACCCAACATGTCTGAAGATAGTTTACTAAGAGTCTTAAAAGGTCAGATTTTATCTGTTCCTACTAAGCGTTCACACAGAGAATAACAAACAAACTTGCAGAATGCTGCCTGTGCCACAAGAATCTGGGCAGCACCTTTCAGCTAAAACTGAAACTAAAGGTGTATTGAGTGGAGTTTCAGCATCAGGGGACGTAAGATTGGTCTATGTGTATTCACACTATTCTTTAATGTTTTTTTGACATGTTTAAAAAATAACAAATAAGCTAGAGATAAAAGAAATGTTTCCTGTAAACTAATTTAGAAAAAAAAAATAAAAAATCTCAGCCTCTACGTACATCACACTACACTAACGGAGCAGGTTTTTGACATCATTTAAATACATTTTCATAAATTATAGGGATAAGCAATAAAAAAAAAAATCTTGTAAAAACTCAATTTTGAATATAACTTTCTTTGTGCAAACCCATTAAAATTTTGGTTTTGAATATGGTTTTCTTTCATTTCTTCCTGTTCAGGTTTGTTGACGTTGTTGAAAGAGAAGACCTATTAAAGACATTTGGGCCTTATCAAAGGGTTAGTCTTACACCTTTGTTGAAACTTTGATTGGCATTAGACTTCTAAAATGAAAGGGTGTACTGAAAAATAAATCCCAAAAGATAACAATTTCTACTTGTTTCTAAAACGTAAATTGGTATGCATCCATCCCCCACTAGAGAAATAAGCAATACAAGTGCTCTGAGTGTAAGCTTCATTAAAAAAAACTGGAACTGCAAGCATATCCATGAGTTTAAGTTTGCCAGATCATTTTAGCACTAGATCCCCTGGTACTAGGACAGAACATTTATCCACTTTCCCGGATATATATTTCAAGGGTACACATGCACTGGTCTACATGCATCTGGGAAAGGCAAGAAATAGATGTCCTGTCATTCTGTGTCTAATCTAGACAGAGAGAGGGTGAATAACCGATTAGATGCAGTAAGAAATAAATTCAACCCAAAGGTAACCCCGGACATCTGAATGATGACTGATCCAATTTACACATGGACTAAAGCAGAGGCATGTGTGAAAAGACAACAGAAATCTGTGCTGGTTTGGTTACTGCCAAAAGCTCCATAAAAAAAAAAACTGATGTGTTTTATAAAACAAATCATGTCATCATCTAAGAAACATATTCACTGACTAAATCAATTCAGTCGAGATCAATGAAGGTGCACACAAGTGATAAACTCTGATGACATAATTCACTAAAAGCTGGAGATGGGAGGTAAACCAGTCTGTTCCAGTAAGGTGGCAAGATAGCTAAATGTGGCTAGCCTTAGCTTGATATTTTGCATAGCAATGTTCAGTAGTAGTTTTCTAGTGTGATTTACCCTAATAAGGCAATAATGGGTTTTTAAAAAATGGAAACTTATATATGTAAATAGCATTGCAAAGTTTTGCTCTGATATTTTCATGTTGTTTACATAATTATTTTTATCTAAAATGTAGATTATTAGACCTTTTATTGTTGTATTTATTACCTGCCATTATTGTATACTGTTTTGTGTGTGTAGGTGTGTGTCCTGTTTTGCCAATATGGCTCTAGGAATAGATGTCCCAGATCTAGATGATAACCCAGCAGATTTACTTTCACAAGCAAATTGCATACAAGGACTCAGAGACAAAGTGAGGTGAGGAAAAACAGAGGGTATAAGAACTAAGGGGAGAGAGAAAGAGATAAATACAGGAAAGAGAGCATGAAAAGAGAGAACATAAAACAAAGCAACAAGAATAGACAACAGAGAAGATATAAATTAACTCATAGACGTCTACTTCTATACCTCTATGAAATGAGGGGCCGAAAACAGAGAACATACCAAGAGCAAAAAGAAGTTTGCAGACAACCAAAGTAAACATCTAAAAAAGCTAGAAAAGATGTGAGTGGTAGGCAAAACCTATGGTTATTACAGAGTATTATTCAGGTTGGTGTATATCTGTAGCTGCAGTTTAATATTTAGTATTAGAGTATCCGTGAACACCTAGAAAAAAACTCCAAGACTGCTACTTCCACCACACCGTCGTCCACCCCATTGGGATGTCTAAAATGAAATAAGACTAGGATACTCAGGTTGAGTTGTTTTCACAGCCCCCTCCACCCCCAGCAGGTACCCCAACAAAGGGCAGGCCATCCAATGGACACCAGGTCTTCTCAGGCCCACCCGATCCACCCTGGACAGCCAACAGGCTGGTAACTAATGTCCACTGACGCACATCCCAAAAACAGCATGCACCCAGTCTCCAGGAGTTCCAATGAACCCCAACCCCACCCAACTGCACCCCACCGTGAAGGAACAACCGGCCCACATCTAACCTCCCCAGGGACCCTGCCTGGAAAAACTCTGGACCCCAGAGGCCCAGTCGCACTCCAAATCAGCCTCAGTACACCATCGGACCAAGCCACAGACATCCTTGTGTACTACAGTATTCCAAAGTCATTCATACTTTTGATATCTTCCATTTTTTTCGTTTTTCCATCTCTTAGGATTAAAAATATCTGTACTGTATGGGAATAAAATGGACATGTTAACAGACCCTATCCTTGCCTACGTAGCTCAGTTTGCTTCTATTACTGGAATACTAAGGGGACGGAAAATATTTAGTCACTCAAAAAAAACAAAAAAAACATGGAGGGTAAAACAAATTAAAAGAAAAATACATCAAACTCAACTCTCAAGGCAGGTTTTCCTCCTGAGGCAGGATATCATTACAACATGTACAGAATTCCGGTACTGGAACTGGGCCTGTTCACATGTGATAAATTTGATGAAAGCACCAAACAAAGACTGAGTTTGCCATTCCAAGCATGTTTACAGGCAATGTCAGATTTCCAAGAAGAAACCCTGGGGGCTTTCTCTTTGCTGATGGATCTCCTCACCCCCCACTCTTCTCATCCTTCTTGACTGACCTCTGGGGAAGGTTCAGATTTAGGGACTAAATTCCAGCTTGGCCTCTCAGGACTGTCTACCTCCCTTTGCTTTTATTTTGCTCTGCTTTACTGCTTGCAGTTAAACTCTAACTAGCAGACTGTCAGACCAAAATGGCATTAACATAAGACAGTCAGATTGATGGTGTAACAGCTCCAGCCTACACCTTTACAGAAACCTAATGAAAGAACATAATGGAGAATCTTGATAGGCCCTGCAAATTGACTGCATGTATGCTGACAAAGCTTTACTCTGCTTTTGATTGACGCTTCATCATTAGTCTTTCACATGCAGAAGTATAAATCTTAACGGACTCAATAGGCTATAGTCAGGTCCGAGAAATAGCTTTCTCTGCTTGATCCACAGACAGAGGTCAATTTTTCCCTCATGACTAAATCCCTCCTGCATGTGACCGATGTATACTGTTCTGTAGCAAGACATGCTGGCTCCCTGGACTAGGAGTCATTTGTTTTATTTAAATAATTCCTATGATTTCTCTAACCAACCCAAGAGCTGGGCACATGTATGGGAGGGTTTTTCCATGTTCTCAGTTGTCCAGGTATTTGTAATAAAATCCTGGTTTCTGTTTTGAAAACCCTGGGAGTTCCAGTCATTTTCACATTTGAGGTTTTCCTCCCTGCTCCCCTTTCCCTCTCAGCCATTTGCGCTACCATCTACAGAACAGTCCACCCAAGGTTACCTACAGTTTAATTTGCAGACCATTTGGAAGGTAAAACAAACACATTTCAAACGGTAGGGAACACCCTGCGTTTCAACTAAAAAAACTAAAAAAAAACTAAACTAAAAAAAGTTATGTAGGCAACTTAAACAAAGGCATTTATTTTCCAACTCCCTTTTCCCCTGGAAGAAAATGTGCAGACATTTATTAATGATGAGCTTTAGGAAAAGTATACCAAACTATTATGTTGTTCGTACCCAAAGTGAGGTAGGCAAAGAAGCAAAAGTTCCACACCAGAAACATAGCCTGACCACTCCAGAAAAATAAATAACTAACCATTCCCTGTGGAGACAGTCAAGCTTTACCACAACAAAAAGATGCAGTATTATGAATCATCTCGTGCGAAATTCATTATAGTGAGAAGAATAACAAACTGGGAGAAGCTATGATGTAACTAACTAAACTATAAAAAGGTCAAAAACTGATGGGCTAAATATAACTGAAATGGAACGTTGACAACTTCTGACTCAACTGTACTCAGAAATCAGTACTTTAGCAAAAAATGTTATACCAATTGTTTTGTCTTTGCAAGATTGCTTTGTTGAATCTGTTTTTTTTTTGTTTGTTTGTTTGTTTTCAGCGTTTTATCATCATTACCTTGTAACAAGTACAGAAGAACAAAATCAACTCTCTTTAACCCTTCCGCTTGGGGAGCAGTGGGTTCCATTGTGCGGCGCCCGGGGAGCAACATGGAGGTTAAGGATCTTGCTCAGCAAGCCAGAGTGGTAGTCTGAGGGAGTGGGGCTTGAACTAAGAACCTCAGGATTCCAGCAGCAATGGCCTAACCACAAGTCCCCAAAGCAGGGATTAGTGTGAAGGTTCTCCACCACACTGGCAGCTCATCCCCCGAGCTGGCATGCGAACCTAGGCTTCCTGTTCGCAGGACGGGTGACTTACCACTTGAACTAGCCAGTCACTAAAAGCGGCTGTTTAGTTACATCATAGCTTCTCCCAGTTTGTTATTCTTCTAACTATAATGAATTTCACACGAGATGATTCATAATACTGCATCTTTTTGTTGTGGTAAAGCTCGACTATCTCCGCAGGGAATCCACCATCTGCAAAGCAAATGTCTCATAACTTAGGGCATTTTTGTCTTTTTCTTTGATTTTCTCCTCGATATCTTTTGTCCTTATGAATAACAATGTACAAGTGTAAGCAAGTGACATGTGGTAACCACTGCACAGAGATCAGGCACATAGATCAAAGTATCAAGTGAAAATTTGGACCTTTTTATTGTGGGATTTAAGATATGGGATTAATAATGATGAAGAATGAAATCTTATTGTCTCCACAACCTAAAGAAATGATTAAACATAGATACTAAGTTTTGGAAAACATGACACTACAATGTTATTGGTATTTATCGGTTTTCTGCCAATCAAATCAAGATGTTAGAGGATGCCCATGAATATACTGTGATCTCAAATCTGCTTTCTTACAATATGTGGAATTTTTTTAATTTAAGCACGTGGTTTCTGCATCTTCACCATACCTTTCGGCCCAACTGTGTCTTAAATCAGTTGGAATTATACACATAAAATCTATCTTAGATACGATTCCAGCCCCTGGAACCCAAAAACGACAGCTATAAACAAAAAAGCTAAAACAAAAGAAAAACAAAAATCAGATTTGGCCATCTTAACTCAAATCATAAACCACAGTCTGATCCTCATTTGCTGATAAATATTATTTTTATTTATTTAAGACACGTAAAAAATGTAATGAATTAACCATGAACATACGTAAATTCTCTAGACCTTTACAAATATCTAGTCTTTTATCTGGTAAAGCATCTTCTCATCTTTAAAATGTCAGTCTGTGATCTTTGGCACGCCAACAAGAACCAGTGCAGGCTGTTCCTCAGTGACTCCCGCTCCACATGTGTCACTACACAAAGTAAATTAACAGCTGTAACTGCTCTCAAACACCTGCAATAACAATCCAGGGTGTAGCAGGTTACCAAGCGGTTCCTCTCTCTCTTTCTTGTAATCTGATCCAGCCTCTCCTCTAAATTCTCCGAGCCTCAGAGGAGGCCTGGAAAAGACAGAGGGAGAAGCTTCTCTCTTAGACTGGATAAAGCCGTAACTAAAGATGAAGGACAGATGACTGGTGCAGCCAACTCGTTTTTCTTTTTAAAGTTAATTTCAAGAGCTGAAAGTCCTCGAGTATGTCTGCAGGGAGCCAAGGAACAAAAGCCATTTTTTAAAGTGTAATTTAATGGTTTAAAAAAAGAGAATGGCTTATTCTCCAGTTATCAAAAAGTTTCTACACCAATCAAGCCAACGAAAGCAAAATGCTGAGTTTTTTCCCACATGCTACGTTGAGACCAGACTCAACCTTAACTAATTTGCTAAAGCAAGCGTATAACTTTCCTTTCAGTGATGTCACCGCTAATCTGTGCCACTTACAAAGAAAAACAAGGAAGCCTAATCACCATTAAAAAGCTACCCAGACATACATTAGGCTGAATGCCAGAGGGTCGTATAGCTGTGAGAGGTTTAGGCATATCAGATGTTTTAGAGTTACATTAAATACCTCAAAGAGAAATTACCTCCGTGACGCAGTTTGGAAAGTTTAGAAAATCGGGAAAACATGTAGCAACAATTCTGAAAGGATATGATTGATATACACAGCACACAGGGGTTTGCAACTTCTCCCACAACATGATTCACCTTTTGTTTTCACGTGGCTGAATTAACTCTGTGCAGCTTTTTTTGTCAAGTGTTGACATTAGTTTGTCACCTGCCACCTGTTTTTTGGCTTGCTCCTTAATCCTCCAATTGATGCCAGAACCTGTTCAGAAACCACAGCTAGTATTGTATGTGTACGTTCAGCCTGTTCCTGGATAAGGGGGTGTGCTACTTGGAAACACAATGCAGTAATTATTCTCAAAAAGCATCACAGAGCAACTGTAGAGCTGGCAAATGCATAAATGTCTCACTGAGTCTTGAATGGAAAAAAACAATTTAGACAACATTGTTTAAAATAGTCAGCACACACTGAACTCCAGACTTGTTTCAGAAAAGTATTCAAATATCCTGTATCCTGGATCGCCAATGGAACCTAATGAAATTAAAAGATTTTCCTATCTGTAAATCTGAAAGAATAGGGAAACAATGATACTAGTACTTGTATGTGAAAGACAAGCCAGTGCTCTGGACCGATACCACTTTTATGTTTGATAAAAAAAATCATGGTATCAAGACAGTGAAGTGGAGCTGCAGCTGTCAAGAGTTGCTTTTCTGATGAAGGGCCTCAACTTCTTCCCGAAAAAGCTCCCTCTACTGCATCTCACTTGTGGTGGATCCAAGATAAAAAATAAATAAAAAAAAATAAAAAAAACTATGTATCCTTAAAATCTTAGAGATTATGATCAAAACTCAAAAAGAAAATTATGGCTAAGTTTATATATAGTATTCATATTTTTACTAGCATTGGGCAATGATAAATAACTTTATACCAACTCAGTTTAAAGAAATATGGTCTCCGTGCATCTGTAATAAAAGTACTATACTGAACATGCAGAGTAAATATAGACCAACTACTTTTTTAAAAAGCTTTGAATATTTAGACAGAATAATTTTGACCAGTTTCTTTGCAAAACAGCAGAAGCTATTTGAACAACCCTTTTGAGGTCAAAGATTCTCAATTGGATTTTAGTCTAGAAACAGACAGGTATCCTTTTTCTCAAACTCTTCCAAATTAGGTGGTGTTTTCTGTTAAATACAGTATACTCACAGCATGAATACTTTTGCAAGGCACTGTATTCTGTCTTAGTGAAGAAATGTTTAAACAGATAAACTACTATATATTCTGTATGTTATTTATGATCTTATGCTATACTGGAAGATACATGTACTGCAATAAAAATCTGAAGGGATACTCACTTGTTTCACTCTATCATTTCACTGTCTTCAGGGAGAAAAATAACCTTGAATATTTGCCAACTGTGTCCCAGTTTTGTCTCTAAATGCCCTCAGTCGTACCTAAAAAAAAAAAAAAAA
>NW_015150672.1:0-1133 GCF_000732505.1 Cyprinodon variegatus
TGTAGAATTCAAATTGAACTACACACATCAACCTGGTTTATGCCAGGTTAGATTACAAGTGCATGCCACACTTTTCAGATTTATGATTATATCATAAAGAAATGTAGTAAAACATCTATTTTTCTATTTCACATTTAGAGTATGTGTTACTTTCTGTTGGCCTATAATCCTAAAGCGCAAGTTAAAATCTTAAAATTTAATAAATGAGTAAGATTGTCAAAGATGTAAGACGGACATTTTTTTCTTTTTAGAAATAAACATCTTTTCCTGGTTACTCCTAGATTTACGCATATACCCTGAGGGAAAATGTGGGGATTTTTTATTTATAGGGTGTTTTGAACTGAGTGTTTTTCTACAGAAAATGTGTTGGGTGGATGTCGGTAGAAGTGATTGGATCACTGTTTGGTGCAGGTCTTACTGTACATGGCGCGCGCCCCCAGGGTTTCCTCTCTCCATCCGTTTGGAGGTGGGCCGCGTCACACCCCCCTGCCTTTAAGAAGGGCTCCAACTAAACCCGAGATACCAGCAGAGAGGAACCGCTTCTGCTCCGAACATATCAATTCAAACGAAGCCTTTTAAAGTTTGAAAGCACCGCAGCAGTCATGACGCAAGGTAAGAAGACGCTTTGGTTGGTTCTAACTTCTGGTTGTTAGAAGGAGATGCGCTAGACTGTTACTTACGCTCCGATTTTTAGTCTTGTTTGGTTGCGGGTTTTTATTTAATTGTGTCTTTTTTGATGTATTTATATCTTTTAACAATATATATATATTCAGATAAGATTATCTTTTTCCAAAGTGAAATCAGTCATAAATTTAAATTGGGTTTGTATAAAATGCTGCAGTGCCAGTGATCAATAAGGTCTTACATTTTAGATTTTAAAGCTCAGTCAGTGGCTTATCTGATCCAGAGAAAGCTGGTTCCAGGGTGTCAATAACAATTTGGTCTGTAGAGTTTTCCAAGCTGAGAGATACAGACATAAAAACACAAACAATAATCAGTAATCAATAAATCAATCAATCAATCAAACATTAGTTTGATTGATATCTATCTATCTATCTATCTATCTATCTATCTATCTATCTATCTATCTATCTATCTATCTATCTATCTATCTATCTATCTATCTATCTATC
>NW_015150672.1:2094-23585 GCF_000732505.1 Cyprinodon variegatus
TGATTTTTCAATCAAATGTATGGTCAACTAACTGTTTTTGTATTTATTTGATTTAATTGATTAATTCAATTATTAGGCAAACACCTTTTTTTATTATTGACCTAAAACCAAGGAAAACAAAGCTGTTAGATAATCTAGTGATGGAAATTTGAATAAAGAATTAATCTAGTATAAAACACCAATCCCAAACAATTAAATAAGGATGAAACAATGAATATCTTTCTACTCTATGCTAACAATATCTTGGTTTAAATAAGCAAAGCTTGCACTAACAAATACACCAACATCTTAGCAGCTAAAAGACTTATTGGGAAAAACATTTTCTTGTGTGAACTAAAGTCACCCACACAACTCAGTAACAATTACAGCTTCATACAGCCTGATTTCATCATTTAAACATTTCAAATTTAATCCTGTAGAAGAGGTTTTTGTCCCACCTTTGACCTCACACTGGGTCATAGTTTTTGTCCTACATTTCCCTTTAAAACTCGCCTCTGCTAACAGCATAAACCCAACCTTTGTCAACACTTCTTTTGACCACAGCTTTCACATTCTACTTCCTGTTTTAAGAGGTTCCCTGCTGTTTACATCAAAGCCTTTTCATCCAGATGTTTTCTTTATAAACAGCTGGACAAAACAATGTTTGGGGTCTTGTTTTAAAAAAATATATCACACACATTACAGATATAAAATATGTAGATTGTGCTTGCCTTTCTACAGCCTTTGCAGAATATGGAGAATGCTGCACCAACATCTGTTTTTATTCTCTGATAGAGACCAAGAGTGGAAGTCCCTGACCCTTGACTAATTCCTTGAAGCAGCAGGAAGCTTTTGTGGTTTTGCCTTTGTGCAACTATGTCTCGCCCAGGCTTGAAATCATTACCTCATAGAAGGTTGGAGGGAAGATCATTACAACAGGGTTTTGTATATACAGAGAAGCAAGCCGTCTGATAGGTCATAGAGTATACTCTATGTTACACAAGAAGAGTTCGCTTCTTCTTTATATAGCAATCCAGAGGATAGGAGAATGTTTGTCATAGCAAGCCCTCTGCAGTTCGGAGAGACTCTGTGTTAAGCCTCTCTTGATTTATGCTGCAAGATTTGCCAGAGAAAATTATCTTGTTGAGTAGAAACATGCCCACAGTGCCAAGGTTCATGTGTTTAATCCGAAGACCACACAATAAATATTAATGAGTTGCAATAAAAGGTTTAACTAAGGAGTATAGATGACAGCAATGTAAATACATAATTAATAAATTACAAAAAAGACAAAAAAAACATTTTAAATATGATCAGAAAATGTGTTTAGTGTAAATGTTTTAAAGTTATTGATATGGCTGTTTGTTTTATTTTAAGCTCTGGACATCGAGAAATGGAATCTGGAGTGTTTGTTCAACAACACCGACCATCGCACTGACCTCAATGGAGTTGATCAACTCATAGTGAGGAGAGGCCAGCCATTCTCCATCAGTCTCTATCTTCGGTCTGGAAGCTACCAGCCAGGGATCAGCTCTCTTGACTTCATTGCAGAAACAGGTACAAAGTCTTTTAAATCAAATAGTTATTTTAATTATTGACTTTCCTTTAACAAGTAAAGATTCCCTACATTTGTTTTTGTCTAGTTAGCAGTACTTAAGGACTGGTTAATGTATTTTTGGTATATAAAATTGTGTTGAAATGTCAGGGTAATTCCTCACACTCAGGAAGTCAGTGTGTTCAGCCTCCTCTTACTGGGTGTGTTAGTTATTTGAGGATCCAGAGGGAGCAGTGTTAAAGGGAAGGTAGTGATCTAGTTCAGATACAGAGGTGTTTCCTTTTTGCAGCTAAAGCACGTTGCGGTGTACTTCCCCCAGTTCATTTGAAACCCACCTACTGTATGTATTTCTGTGCAGTTGTATTCAGGGTTTTCTGTTTTTGTAGATCTTGTTTGTGGAATAAAACTGCAGGAAAACTTTTGTCTCTTGCAAAAAGCTTGTAAAGGCAACAATTGTTCACCATCAAATTCAACTCTGATATCAGGAAATGTTGCTGCCCAGAAGGGAAATTTGTGCATACTGTTATCACAGATAATAGTATCAAGTTTTAAAACGTCTCCTTATTTTGATGGATTTGAGAGGGGCCCCCATTAAAGCCGGGGAAGATAAAGCACAGTAAAGTTACTTTACAGACGTCCTTCCAAAGTTCTTTGCCGTTAAGTGGATAAGCTTTTATCTATTGCGCTGTTATGCTGAAAATGCATGTCTGAACAGAGTCAGATATGGTTAAACCTTAGACACTGGGGTAAGTGTATCTTGCCTATCAAATGTTTACATACACTCATAATGGGCATGGATGTCATGTGATTCAAAGATGTCACGTTTGGATGTTCATATAAAAATCTATTGTGGATTTTTCATGTGTGTAATCAAAGAGGCTCAAATATAAATATAAACTAGCATCTGAACTAAATTGTATTTTAGCTTATAAGAAAGGGAAAACCATGTGGTTTTCTGGCCTAGACCAGGTTTTGATGGGGCAAGGCGCTTTTATCACATCTTGTGTCAGTCTTAGCATATATTTGTGAAGATTTTCCAGTGGATTGTGATGACAGAGTCCCATACCTGTTAACTTGAGGTATCCCTCCTTCATTCCAGGCAATGAAATAGGATCACTGCTAGTGAAAGCAGCCCTCGGCATGATGGTACCATCACTGCATTTGACAGTCGGTGCAGGGTTCTTAGAGATGGATTAACTGTCAAAACTGTGAGACATCTAAGTAGAACAATGTGTCAAACATATATCAAAGCTGGATTCAGACGCTTCCTGAATAAGCACCAGAAATACCAGGATCTTATTGACTCTGTGTCATTACAATAAAAAAGTGAACTATAGCTTTTAAAACCAGCCAACATCAGATTGGAAAACTGCTGAAATATCTTTTCAGAATTAGGCCAGGACCTTGCTCATTTATATAAAAGCTGTTTGCTTATGTACCACACATTCAGACTCTATATACCTGAAATCTGTTTGGTAACGCCTACTGTTTGGTTGTTGATGAAATAAAAAGCTAATGCAGAAAACATTTTAATAAGTTTTTGCTTGCTATGATCCTAAAGGATAAAGCCATTGCAACATCAAAATCCCATTATTTTTGCATTATTTATCAATATTGCTCCACATAATGTTTTCCTAATGTAGTTCAACTCTCCTGGAAGTGTAGGGTTGACTTTGAGCCTGTATGTATAAAGCAGAAACTGTGAATAGAGATAACTTGCTGCACTTGTCAAGGTGAGAACCTATGTATTGTTTTACAAATTCATTTCAGCTGTGTATTGTATCATCATCCCACCTTTGTCTTAAATTAAAATGAAAAAGCCCTGAATCGATATGACATTATCTCCCACTGACAGTATTTGTGAACTTTGACTGGAAATGCAAAATTTCCTTTTTCAATGATTTTCTTTTCTCAAAGATTTGGTTACTATTTCTCCCTCTTAACAATTTTCTTGATAACATGCAGGTCCTCAGCCCTCTGAGCAGTATGGTACCAGGGCCCGTTTTGGTGTCTCTCCTAATATTGACACTTCTACCTGGAGTGCCGCAGTAACCAGCCCTCCTGGGAATACGGTGGCCCTCTCTATCTGCTCTTCTCCCAAAGCTCCTATTGGCCGCTACACTCTTACCCTGGGCCAGTCAGGGAAGATTGAGTTCATTCTTCTGTTTAATCCCTGGTGTCCAGGTGGGTAAACATTACCCCTCAGTGAATATGTCTATCAAGTAAAGTATCTTGTAGAGATAACAAGAGCTTAGCTGATCATGTTTCATGTAGACATGTGTTAAGGATTAGAGCTAAGAGAATAAATCATGCCAAACGATTTTCAGTATTTTGTTGCTTGATACTAAGATTGAGTCACTCTTTTAAGAATTCAAACCTAAGCATAGCAGTTTGGACTTGCATTGGGACATTATTTGTAATTTGTCTTGGCAACAGCGGATGAGGTGTATATGGACAATGAGCAGAACCTGGCCGAGTATGTTCTTTCTCAGGATGGGATCATCTTTCGAGGCAGCAGCAAACACCCCATACCCACTCCCTGGAATTTTGGCCAGGTACCAACACCAACACTGACAGCATCAACCTCTCTTCATCACTATAAACAATCAATCAAATGAGGCAGGATTTTGTCAGAGTGTTGATTAAACTTGAGTAAGACTCATTACAGTGAGAGGAAAATATTTTCTGATAAGGTAACCTAATTTTTAAAAAAACACCTCCAAGCCTGTGCGCATATCTTGCTCTGTTTTTTGTCTGCTTCCTCAGAACCGACGTATTTAGGGAAGTTTTGTTCCACCACGTCTACTGGATCCTTTTCTAAGGGGGCACAAATCTAATGGGTGTGTTATTTTCTACAGTTTGAAAGTGGAATCCTGGATATTTGTCTTAGGATTCTGGATATGAATCCTAAATGCCTGCGTAATCCTGGAAAAGACCATTCAGGGAGAAGAAATCCCATCTATGTAACCCGAGTACTGAGTGCAATGGTATGACCTCTCCATTTTATTGATTATATATTTCTATAGCCAATGTTCATATATATTCAACTCTTTGTTGTATGTTTCCATGACACACTTAGATGTTAGATTTCAGACGTGAAAAATTTTAGACTATTTTTGTTGTGTGGCAGGTAAATTGTAATGACGACAAAGGGGTGTTGCTGGGGAAATGGTCTGACGGATATGAAGGAGGGGTCAGTCCTTTGTTTTGGCGTGGCAGTGTGGAGATTCTGCGAAACTGGGACACTCAAGCCTGTCAGCCCGTTCGCTACGGACAGTGCTGGGTGTTTGCTGCTGTGGCCTGTTCGGGTAAGACAGGAGAGGCTGTATGGCTAGAGAGAATCATTATTTTTGTCTACCTGAATCAAAACAGTATATCACCACATATGCATAATCCCCCTTCAAACATGACACTTTATCTTATGTCTTTGTAGTTTCCAGAGCACTGGGCATTCCCTGTCGAGTCATAACCAACTTTCTGTCTGCCCATGACACCAACAGCAACCTGGTGATTGAACGTTACGTCAATGAGAAAGGGGATTCCATTCAATCTAGAGAAATGATCTGGTTAGAACTTACTTGCATTATATTTAACACATGGTTGAGAAAATTATGAGCACTCACAGCTAAGGACAGCACTGGGTTGCTCAAACAGAGCAAAAACACCTGTTCAATGTGTTATATATCTGCAGGAATTACCATTGCTGGGTGGAAAGTTGGATGACTAGGCCAGACCTCAAACCTGGCTTTGATGGCTGGCAGGCTAGTGACCCCACTCCTCAGGAAAAGAGTGAAGGTACAGCTTTTGAAATATGTATGCATAGTAAATCTAGTGTCATAGTTTCAATTCTGAGAATTTATTTGAATTCTCAGGAGTGTATTGCTGCGGCCCCATCCCTGTCAAGGCCATCAAGGAGGGGGAGCTTACCTTCAAGTACGACGCCCCTTTTGTTTTTGCTGAGGTCAATGCTGATATTGTCACACTCATGAAGAAAAAGGATGGTAGCACTTCAGAGGTCACCACCACTGGATTGGTGGGCCAGAAGATCAGCACCAAGAGTGTTGGCAGTGACACCAGAGAGGACATCACTCACCTCTACAAGTACCCTGAAGGTACCGAAAGTGGCATTCTGAATAAACTAAAATAAATAATTCTGTTAAAGATCTGTTGACACCGAATGCAAGTGCAGGAAATTTTTGTTGTGGTTTGTCTGGCATTGGTTGCTTGACGTTTTGGCTCCCTGTATTGACTACATTAACACATTGTCTGTCCAACATCCAGCCTCTACTGTGGCAGAGTAAAGCACCCATCTGCAGTAAATTGTTGTATAAAAAAGCTTTGTTTTTCTGCACTCCATCTTCCTACGTTTCTTAACTCCTGCATAATTTCGCTTTGTTCTATCTGCAGTAACACTCTTTGCACTAATTGCTCAATTTATGTCACCTTCAATGCTTGAAATCAGTACTTTGCATCGACTATTAATTTGTTACTGAACACTTCCTTTCTGGGGATAATATGCAAATCACTCATTCTACTCGCTGTGTTCAGTGTGAAAGCATCTTTACAATGTATTGTTGAAATAAAATATGGAATAGATATACAGTAGATTTCTTTAAAAAAAAGCTAAATTTAAAACAATTTGACTTTTTAACTAATTTTTTTCTTGAGTTTTTGATCGATATGTGCCCTCTAAATGCTGTTAAGTACCTTATGATTGCCAGCATATCTGACTATAGAGGCAGATGTGTCGGGAGTTTGTACTAACACAATAACACGTTAAAACTAAATGAGAAGTGTCACTGAGAAGGGAGTGGAGCAGCCCATTAATCTGGAAGGGCTTGCAAGGTTATTTACACAGAATGTGAAACCCACCCCTCTAGAGTTAAAAAGCTTTTTGACAAGCAAGTAAGAAAAATTTAACACCATTGCCAACCTTCTCAGAAGTTGACATAAGCAAGTTCACACAGAGGTGAAATCCATGTAATACTTTGAGAAATGGTGAAAAAAACTTGAAAAACTCCCAAAGTAAAAGCTCAAGCTGTGCAGGCATCTTTAGCTTATCACAGAAAACATATTTGTTAAAAGCTCTGAAAAAGGTAAGTAAATAAAGAACTTTCAAATAACTCCATCTATTGCTGCTGTATTTAATCTCAGACTCAGAACAAAAAAACTAATGTCTAAATTTAGTACCCTTATTCAGAAGGGAACGTCTCACTCTAGGAAACAGTTTTTACATAAACTTTTTGCTAATATATCATAATATGCGCCACAAATTGTCCGCATTCCTAACATTAAAATAAAGGAATTTGTGTGGCTACTTTAAATATGTTCAATCAGAGTTTCTAGGAAACTATAAGTCCAGTTGTTGACATGCTTGTTTCATTAGGTTATAAATGCAAAGCTGTTTTTCTTATGATGCCACAGACAGCTGTG
This sequence comes from Cyprinodon variegatus, assembly GCF_000732505.1. NCBI lineage: Eukaryota > Metazoa > Chordata > Actinopteri > Cyprinodontiformes > Cyprinodontidae > Cyprinodon > Cyprinodon variegatus. The sequence goes on from NW_015150672.1 coordinate 9,062, forward strand.
AGAACATGTCAACCAAGAAAGGTATAGCATATTTTATTCTGACTAAATCAGTTAATCTGTTTACATCCAAACTGAAAACTGGCAACAAATTCGGACAAAGAAATATTATCAGTCTTGTAAGCAGGATCATTAGTGTGGTTAAAAAAAAATATATATATATATATATATATATATATATACATATATACACAATAAAGAGTAGCATAAATGGAAAGGCAGCTGATGTCCACCTTTAAATTTGTTGGTGGATCCATTTGGATATGGGGTTATTTACTTTACAAAAGAAATGTAAATTTTGGTAAACGAAAAGGTCCACTGCTTATACAGTACTCCAGTACACTACATTAAGTCATTTATCCATTCACACACACTGATGGTGGCCGCTGCCCTGGGGCTAAAATATACACAGGTTACACCGGGTCTTTTGACTACCATATTAAGGCCAGAAGGGTGCTTAAAAATGATAAAAATAACAATTGAACTTTATTGATCTCACACTGGGGAAATCTACCTCTGCATTTAACCCATCCCCTTGGGGAGCAGTGGGCTGCCATTGGGTGGCGCCCGGGGATCAGTATGGGGTTAAGGGTCTTGCTCAGAGCCCCAGAGTGCTGACTGTGCTGATCAAACCGGGGACTTGCAACCTTCTCAGTTTGCACAAGTGCACTGCTCTAACCACTAGGCCAACTCTCCCCTAACACTACTTGCTCTAGGGCACAAAGAATGAGGTGGGTTGGGCTGGAGTTCCAGACATGCAACCCTCCGGTTGCAAGTTGAGCTTCTGGATCCTACACCACTTTTACCCCATAGCATCCTGAAATCTTTATAGCAACAGACCGATGGCAGAAAATGGGATGTTATTTAGCGTTTTAGCAGAATGATTTAAAGCATATCACCCAGAAAGGATTCACCAGACAGGAGAACAACCTTCTTCCATTTGAATGCTATTTTTCAGGTCTAAATCCACCATAAAATGTAGACAAGAGAGATTGAGCAAATGGCCAAAGATCTGTCTTTCTCTGTATAGGCTGCGGCCTTATGACAGTGGATGGGAGAAGACTGAGGGCACTAAAATACATGTTCATTCATTCTTCTGACTGTAGAGCTGGTAGATGGCTGAAAAAATATTGCTTGTTTGTCAGGAGAAAGCTTCTCTTCTTAGCTGGAAATTATAGCAGTGGGACAAGCCAGAGACTGAAAGAATGTCCTTTAAACAGACAAGAACAATGCTGTGGATATGTTGGGCACAATTGCAAGCAATACATTTGTTATGAAAAGAAAATATGGCACATGTTCATAAAAGCTCATATCGACAATCAGTAACTTTGGTGAGTTCTGGTTATTTGAGATGTTTTTTAGCCTCAGAATGTAGCTGCAGATGTTGCAGGCTGAAGTGAGTGTTAATCTTTGTACAGGAACGTTTCTCAGTAAAATATGAGATCATCTGTATCACTGCTGAATGTTGGCAAGAACTAGATTCTACAACCGAACAATAATGCCAAGCATATCCCCAAATATACAGCAGAAAGTGATATAAAATGGAAATAAAACCAGTTTCTGAAGGCCTAAGTTCAGACCTCACACGACCCTGGTGAGAAGTTTCCATAAACAACTGCATGCAAAGCTCAGTGAAGAGGATATAAAAGAAAATTTGGACCAATTCCTCACACAATGTTGTGAGACTGATGGGGTCACCAGGAAGACAGCTGTAGTTCTTCAAGCTGTTAAAAAATCTGCTGTACTAAAATGCAATGCTTTTGTAAATAGATTTTAACAGGAACTATATAACATATGCTTTGTGAAGTATAAGTTCTGAATAATGCAATCGTTTTTGGCATTTACTTAATCATAATTAAATACTTTATCGCAATTGTTTAATTTGAGCAGGGTAGGACATAAAACAATTGTGCTAAAGTAACTAAATATGATACGTAAATGCCAAAAATAGGTTGCATTATTTTTTAAATGCATCTTCAGTCCACTAAGAATCAAGTGCTGGAAACAAAGCCAACTCCAATGTTTTTTGGTATTCCTGCAGATCAAATGTTCAGTTTCTTTAGCATTCCATTCACTCCTTATCATTTGGTTTTAAATTTAATATATAACAAGCTAGGAAAATGAATTTTCAATTTTTTTTAGTTTGGATCACTTACACTGAAAAACTCCTGTGACTCTGTGGCTTTTTATATTCCTAGGATCGGATGAAGAGCGGGAAGCTTTCACAAAAGCCAACCATCAAAACAAGCTTCTCCGAGAGAAGCCGGACCAAGGCCTCCACGTCACTATCAAAGTTACACCTGACATGAGGAAGGGCTGCGACTTTGACGTGTACGCTGTTGTTACCAACAACACGGAAGTAGAGACAAAGTGCCGCCTGGTGTTTGGGTCCTGCGCTGTTTCCTACAATGGATTTCTGGGAGGGAATTGCGGTTTCAAAGACTTGCTCAACGTTCAGCTCACACCGGGAGCAGGTGAGCCAGGTCACCATGTGGTGAGGACACACAGATATCTGTTATTATGCTTACATTCGTACTATGAGATTTTGTCCGTGACATTCCAGAGAGGCGAGTCCCACTCAGGCTGAATTACACAAAGTATGGGGATCTAGTAACAGAAGACAACTTAATTCGACTCGCAGCTCTACTGGTGGATTACTCCACAGGAAAGACAAAACTGGCAACAAGAAACATTGTACTGGACAATCCTGAAATTAAAGTCAGAGTGAGTACAAATGCAAGGATTGTTTAGCTTTGGGTGTTGCATACCTCCAATGGTAAGATCCCTTCCAAGATTTTTTGGCAATTATTATTAAGATTTGGTTCAGACTGCCTTGAAAAAAACTAAAATGAGAAAATAAGACATATAGTGGCTTGTAAATGTAAACAATCAAGTTGAATTTGTAATTATGTTTGGATAATGTCTGGGCGGTGGATATTTATGTTTTTTTCCCAGGATTGTTAACTCTGACCATCAGCCCTACCAATCCCTGCCAAAGAACATCAGTGCTGAAGCATGATGCATTCATAACCATGCTTCCCTGTATGTTCAAGGCTATGTTTCCCAATAATTTGGCACCACATATGGCTTTCCCTGTGACAAACAAAAAAATAAAACTTTCTTTCATTGCTCTTTCTCAACATTAGCTTTCTGGTTAAACATTGTAGGCTACATTGCCAAAGACGATAGATAAGATATGACCATTTTGATGAGAATAAAAACAAGCAGGGGCTGCTCAGTGAAGTACTGGGTAGCACTGCTGCCTTTCAGCAAGAAGGTCCTGAGTTCGATTCGGAGTCTTGGGTATTTTTGCATGGAGTTTGCACGTTCTCCCTGTGCATGCGTGGGTTGTCTCCGGGTACTCCGGATTCCTCCCACAGTTAAAAAAAACATGATTGTTAGGTTAATTGGCTTCTCTAAATTCTCCTTAGTGTGCTTGAATGGTTGTTTGTCCTGTTTGTATCTGTGATGGACTGGACACCTGTCCAGGGTGTAGCCTGCCTCTCGTCTGTAGACAGCTGGAGATAGGCACCAGCACCCCTCACAACCCCAGAAGGGATAAAGTGTGATGGAAAATGGATTAATAACAAACAGCTGTACTTTATTTTGTATTTATTTCATTTGTTAAAGTAATTGGCTACAGTGCCAATTAATTTAGGAGGAGTTGAGTAAAGCAGACTTAATGCAAATGTACTGTATGGCACACTGCAGATTATCACTTGTAAATATATGCATTATTTTTCACAATTCTTTTAGTTATGGGCTGTTTGTTGTTTTTATGTTTTGTTCTATTAGTTAGCTAAATAGAACAAAACCTGTAATATGTGGTGGTATTGTGGAAATCGGCAAAAGTAAATTTATTTTCTAAGCACTTCAAATGAAAGGTCGTTTTTTAAGAACATAGGTGTTCATGACTGTGAAGTCAGTCAAGCAGAAATGTTTAAGGGTCATTTTAAGATATCATTGAATGTGTTCGGAGTCAGGAGCTAAAGAGATTAAGTAAAATAATAATAGCTAAATAGTAAATATTCATCTCTACACTGGTTAAAGTTCGACCTGGCAATGACAGAGCCAGAAACTACAGTAAATATCCTGCTAAATATCAGGCATGCAGTTTGATTGCCCAGAAGTACTGTGCTTACATAAATATACACAGACTGTGGAGCTGTGGAAGATATTATAAAGTTCATAAACACGATCTGAAGTAGTGCATTAAGTTCTGCTAATTTATGCTTTGCCTTTCTGACTTCTTAAACAATTGTTATCCAAACATCCACCTTGATTTAAAACGCTACATTTCTGCTGCTCTTTGTCTCCGATATCTTCTTCATCACCTTCTGCAGATAAACATTTTACAGTTCCCCTGTTTAAATTGTTAAAATAGTACAGCTTGCAGGTTTAATTCTTTACTAGTCTTACAGTGGATGTAAATTTTGCCATCAATTATACAATGCTTTACAGTATTATTGCTACCTCATAATACATTTTTAATTGTACATTTATATGATAAATTAACAAAACACATTGCTAAATTGTGATTGGAAGGATGAGGACTCAATGCTTGTCAAGATTTTGGTCTAATGGCCAAAATTATTGGTGTAGGATACATAAAGCAAGGTAATTTTTCAAATGTAAAAACCCAAACTGTTGCAGCTGTTTTTATAACTTTTTTTTAAAGCAAATTTTAAAAGTCAGGAGCAAAGTCATATGCAAAACGATTGTGCAGCCATTGTGGAGATTAAGAAGGAACTTGTTTATAATTAAGCCAAAATGAAAAACAAAACATTACCTAATTCAAATATTGCACATTTATAAAAAAAAAAAAATGCCTAGCCTGTAGGGACATTTCTAATCGTGGCAGGAGGGATTTTATTTTCTCTCTGTGTTTTTAAACAGGCTCTGCATGTAGCAAAGTTATGTTTATTGTTTTGGACTTACCTTCTCAATAACTTAATCAACAGACAGAGACAACTTTCCCATGTTTTACATTTTATCCTTAGTATTTAACTTAAACTTTAATCATTTTCTTCATTTAATGTTTACTTTTTTTCATACCACTTTGATAAAGACTACCTATGTGAAATACATTATATGATATTTAGTATTATCATCTTTATTTTTTAAATATTTATTGTAAACATCTCTTCCAACTCCATGGCTTAGGACCTCATCTTTCTTTTACTGCTACTCTTAAACTGCTTGTAGAAGATACAACCTTCTCATTTTCATTGGCAGAACCACACCAGTTTGCACGTCTTAACATTTGCACAACCATTTTAGTAGATTACACACAAGACCACTATTTCCAAGCTGCAAAAACTGTTTGCATGTGCAGTCTATTTGCATTCTTTGAAGATCAAACCCTGAGTTTTTCACATTATGTTTTGACCACTTTTGCTCATTAAGATAGGATGGAAACCATGTGTTAACATTAACCTTTAAGTCCTGTCACTCATTCACCATTTTCATGAAGGTGTCAAGTTATAGACTTCCAGATTGAAATGTCCAAACGCTTTGATCTAACTAAAGGCAGACTCTGTTTACTTAGTAGGAGTAATCTGAGCTTGCGCCCGGTTCTTGGTACTGACAAGAGCAATAAGTCAGCTGACCTAAAGGGAAGAGGTGTCACGCAGGGCTGTAAAAACTCAAGAGACGTAGAACGGGGGAAGGACATTTACTGTAAGACTGAAAAATATTAAAGAAACTTAAAATGGATCCTTAGATGGATGTGCAGTCTGTGAGGTCAGTTCAAAACTGATGAAATACATTGAGTCATATCTGTGTTAGAACATTTAAAGCAGAGTTTTTGCACCATCTGCAGATGTTCTACTCTAACCTAAATTATGTGCGTAATAGTAGCCCAGCTTTGTGGTCACAGAGACATTATTGTCTTAAATAATTTTTCTCCTTAGAATGGGCTGTATGTTTTCAAGTAAAATAAAGCTGGACTTATCCACCTTGATCTGTGTCGAAAACAAGCTAATCATCCATTTGACTGAACCAAAGACAACTGTTCTGATCTGCCACCAAATGCATCACATGAGTTTTTCTTTTTGTTTTAATCCATCTTGTAATGATTGTCCCCTTAGATCCTCGGTGAACCAAAGGAGAACCGGAAGCTGGCTGCAGAAATTACCCTTCAGAACCCTCTACCAGAGCCGCTGGATAACTGCTGCTTCAGCATTGAGGGAGCCAACCTGACTGGAGGCAACATCATCTCTGAGAGGTTGTTTACAGCTATCCTTTAACTGCTTTCTTTTTGCATATATCATAGATTAAGTAATATCAAAATTCCACTAAACTAAAACAGTCATCGCTGTGTTTGATGGAAGTAATTGCTTTTTTAATGTTTATAAAGAATTCCCCTTTGCTTTGCAACACCCAGATGTGCAACTGGAATACATGACAGCAACAGGTTGTGGAAGAAACAAAGATGATTTTAGATAATTTTTTGCTGACAGGAAATTTGCAGCTCTGCATCCCCTCCATCACAGAAACGATTTATCTGTTTATAGCCTTTTGTCTTTGAAATGTTTATGCAATCTGAGTTCCATGATAAAACCTTCAGTGAAGTGACATTTAAATGTTTACCTTACAGGCTGGGCTGCACAGTGGGACCAGGGGAAGATGCCAAAGTTAAAATCTACTTTACCCCGACCCATTCTGGGTTAAGAAAACTGGTCGTCGACTTTGACAGCAACAAGTTGTGTCATGTCAAGGGCTACAGGAATGTCATTATTGGAAAATAATAATTTTATAGATTTAAAGATGGAAACATTTTTAGTCCATTTTTCATAACTGTCTATGCATCTAAATATATTAATCAAAGCACAAGCAGCATTTTTTCGTGCTGCAGACTGAAAAGATTGTTTCCTCTTGCTTTCTCCTCAAATACTTTATATAAAATTATTTTAATCTTCCTGTTTTGAAAAATGAATCTTATCTAATCACATTTATTAGTGCAAACTTTTTAACCTGCAATGTACTTTTTCATAGTCTGAAGCAAAGATAGCATGTTACTCTTGATAGTAGCTTTTTTGCATAAAACTTATTTCATGAGAACTGAATATGCATCTGATTTTTAATCATATTTGGGGAACAATTGAAGCTGTATAACTTTAGCTAACTTGAAATAAACATATGTTAAATTAATGTGGCGATGCGTCTCTGTAAGTGGTATTTCTGTTAATCTATCAACAAAGGTTTCTTCGCCTTTAGCATGTCACATGAAAGTAGTGGAGGCACCATTTCTTATAATCTGCTGCTCTCTCTGTACATTGTGCACACGTCACATCATTTACAGTCAGCTCCATAAAAATCCAGTTCATTTGAAAAAATATGAACAGATTAACCTCTATAAAATACAGCTTAATAGAGTGTTGATTCACACTGTGACCCGGACACAAAGGCCTTTTATAGAAGGAAAAACCTCATTGTGAGGTGTTTTTTCAAGCATCATAAATAAAGAATCTTCTTAATGATTGTGTTCACTAGTGGTGTATGTGCTGTTGTAGTATAGTTCCTAGTTAAGTGCTGGTTTCCTTCTGGATATACCCTATGAAAATCAAATGAGCTAAAAGATGCTATTTCAGCACTCCATTATATTTTTGTCAGTTTTTCTAGTAATTTTAAGCACAATTTCTGCATTGCCTGCATGTACTTGTGCAGTTTTGATGCCATCTGGTGGTTGGAAAGATGAATTCATCAATGTTTAAAAGTAGTCTGGAGAGGTTGTGTGATGCTCGGGAGCTGGCAGCAACAACCTTCGAAATGCATGTTTTTTTTTTTACTTCATTTATGTATAGTAAATGTTAGTAAAAGCATACATAAACCATGCAAAGCAGATAGGATTGCATGTATGCACTCTCCACCAATCTACTGTAGCCTTTCTGCTCAATAAAGATGGTTGTCCGTGCAATTTCTGTCTTTAAGCCAAAGTCATTAAAATAGCACAGAACTTCTCTCAGGCCTATGTTTTCTGAATGATCAGTTAACAGATCATGGTTTATTTTGTGAAAACTGATCTCAAATCATGCAAAGAAGAGAAAAAAAAAAATTTGAATAATATTTTTACTTGATTAAAAAGCAGCAGCACAGTAAAAACATACATTGGCATGCCTTCCTATGCTGGGAACACAAATAAACAGTTAATTATAGATATAACATGAGTACCAGAATAAAGTGGATAGAGTCCTATCTTCAGTTTTGAATGCTCATATCAGAGCAAATCTTGAACAAGTCTTTTGATTAAAGGAAGCAAACACTTTAGTTGGCTTTAAGGAATCAAATAGCAGGAACTGAATGTTCTCTAAATTAATTTTAATTCAACTCATATAGCCAGAAGAATAACATCCATAAATCTTACATAACCAATCATTTATAATGCATTACTCAAAGACAGCACGAAATAATAAAAAGCAGGTTTTTGCATGCACTGTAAGGCACAACCATTTTCTTTCACTTACATAGATCCGACTAACCTTTAGGTAATTTGGTCAGTTTGGATTTCCAAATTTTTTCTCTGCTAAATGCAAGAATAATGAAATGTAACATTTAATCGGAACTTTACATAAATTTATCTTTACCTCTGAACATTTTAGGAAAACCCAAATGATAATGTTCTAACTTATAAAAGCTTTGAAATGGTTAATATATAGCATTTTTATTAACTAGAAGCACACATTAGAATTATTTTTAAAGCAACATTTAAAAAAAGACTTTTGAATATAACTGCTGACCGCCATAAATCTGGTTCATACCTGATGATAGGTTCAGTTATCATGAAGGTACTGGAGAAACCAAATAAAGACACAACTACATCATGCAGCATAGGAGAGCCAGCACTTCTTGGCAAGATTTAACTATACTCTTGGACCTTAAAAAAAAGACACACATTTGACGACCGAAAAGATTTTCTATAGAGAGGAAAGATGGTGTAAAAAGAAGCCATAAAAGAAGGTGTAAAAGAAGCCATCTTTGATAAAAGGGAAAAGCTGTCACTGAATATCGGGGGAGAATTGAGGTTTCAGCTTACAATATTTCACAATTTGGTCCTGAAACTCATTCCAGAGATTACATAAGCTCACTTATCCTGACTGAAATGGCCACACACACAACCCATATAAAAAAAAAAAAAAGTCTCCAACAACCCAGGAGAACAGCGGGTGGGTCTTTTATTTGCATCTAACTTGGAATGTGCATAGAAAGATGGACCTCAATGGTGCTTAAATACATCAGCACTCAAACTGCAGGTTGCTTTTGTGTGAGCTGAAAGAACTGATAGGGATCTCTGGATAGATGATGGAATGTTTTTGAAAAAAGTGAGCGAAAGTCAGTTTGCCTTCAATGTAAGCCTGTTAAGTGTTTTTTTACTTCTACAATATTTGCCTCAAACCCATCTTGTTGCCACCCTAAGTGGCTGAACAGTGACTATTCCAGTTCAGTTATACTATTGGTGCAAACGATAAATGCTGTTAATGGATTTTGCTACTTGTAGAGGCTTTAACTGTCAACGCTCTGCATAAGCACAGGCCTACAAATAAAGTCATCATGTCCTTAAATGCCTCATCAGCACCGGCTTTTGCATTGCCAAGTCAGTGCCTTGAAGCAAGCAGCTTCAACTAAGGCTCCAAGTTGGAGGGAGGTGAAAAATCTTCCAACTCAAAAGATCTATCCCAGGTATAAGAAGGAGCAACCCTCTGCTCACTGTCCATTATTGAATAAGGCCAGGTTAGGCTAAGGTAGGCCATGCTAAGCTCTCATCCTGACCACACCCTTGATAAACCCGAACTGCTCATCCCCTCATTCAGCCCCACCTCTCAGGGTCTCTTCGGACATCCCACCTTCTTGTTTGGATTTGTCTTTGTTTCATTTTTCTGGGGGAACATTTTTAACTGAGGAGAGTTGCAGTTTTAGGAGGGATAGGCCAAAATTCTTGCTAGAAGTTTTGAGTAGCAGGTGGTAGAAAGGTTAAAACCATCGACCCAAGACCTGTAGTTTATATGGCAATTCTAATTAATACAAAACCATTTAAAATTGGAAACTTTTATTTGAAAGGTTTAATAAATATGTTGCTCATATCTCTTGTAACAGGCAAATTAATTCCAATCTACGTATAAACAGGAAAGGTTTGGTTTGATTAGATGACAGAGTATTTAAAGAAAGTTGTCATGTGTATTTCTATCAAAGTTTTGTGAATCCCTGGTATCTAATAACTGTATAGCCTGTAATCATACAAATAATCTTTGGCAAAACCAACAAAATAAGCTCACCTTACTTACTCTTTGCCATTACAGTTCACATAAGTTTAAAGAAACAGCATAAAACACACAAAAATAACAAAATTAGAACAATATTAATAAAAATGCACTGGTACACAGAGCCCTCTAAATAACATTCAACAAGAGAGTATTCCAAGCAAAAAATCAAAATATTATATACAGAGTCCCTGTCCAGAAACTGCAGCTGTGTCCAAAATCATCAAACTGTGGCTTCTATCTCCTTTTCCTTCACCTTTCATGCGGCAGACATCAAGATGTCTACCATGGGTAGGAAGGTATGCTCAGACCGCTGACAGCCTTTAACCTTAGGCACATCATCATGCAAAGAAAAAGCATGATGGAGGAGGAGTTACCCAAATGTAGCAAACGAATTAAGTTCTCCACAATACATCCTTATATGACTGTGTGTCACACCGAGTGTGCTTACTGTAAAGCAATAATCACTGTAAACAGTACTGGTGCAGGATCTCTTCTCTCATTCATTTCCATGAGGCAGGCTGTGCTCATGTACGTCAGGCAAATGATTTTTGGGAATCCCTTTACCTCCTTAGCCCCAGTGAGGGACCTCACAGGCTCCCTATGCTAAAGGAACTAGGATAGGAAGCATACCGATTCCTTTCCCTAACTTCTTCCAACCCTATTCAGGATTTATCATGGTGAACGCTAATTCACTTCCCCTTTGGATAAAGAGTCCTTACTAAGTTGATGATTTTGGACGCAGCTGATTTGTCATCAGGATGGTAATAGCTACTCTATTGAAAGCCCCTCTTAGGGGAGGAGACCAAAGTACATGCAGACAGACAAAACGTTCGCTCTAAAGCACACAGCGCCCCCTGCAGTCAGTGTTGCTGTGAACAGATCTCTTGCTCAGATCGCGACCATTGGTCTGCTGTAATTGACTCCCTGATGAGTGTTGCTCTAGTTTCTGTGGCTGAGCATCATCAGAGTCCTGAAGCCTCTCAGGCTCAACTTGGAGATAGGCCTGGACATGGTAGCGCTGTTCCACGGGTCCACTGTAGTCAATGACATGACACTCGTAGGTGCCTTCATCTGCTGGTTTCACACTGGAGAGTCGAAGTTTGTGGGAGATGTTGCTGCCACCAACTTTTACTACCTGTGAAGGACAGAGACAGTGAGTCCTAAACATAAGACTGCTAGAGATTACATACTGCATCGCTTTAAAGGATCCCAGGATTTGGTTAGTTGACTTTAAACATATAACTTGTAAAATATGGAAAATACAAAAGTTTTGCTGCTTTAAATTTTTTGAAAAAGTATGTATAGCATCCAAATAATTTTACAATAACACAACAAATTTTCTGTTTTATTAGAGTTTTATCTTTCTATAAAGGAAGGTTTACAAGGCTTTCAGGTTAATTGGATTGTGTTATGAAGATGAAGAACCACAGTAGACAGGCTTAGGATGAAGTTATGGAGAAGCTTAAAACTGGATTAATTAATAAATATCCAAAGCCTCGTCCATGGCACAGTCCCTAACACCGCGTAGACATGGCCATCCACCTAAACTAAAAGCTAACAAGGAGAGCAATAATCGGAGAAGCAGCTAAAAGACCTGTGCCAAAAAAGTTAAAAATCTACATATGAAAAGCCGGTATGGAGAAATACCAGTAACTGTAGAGAACATTAGTATTAACTCAGGCATATTTCACATCCTTTTCTATAAATAGAAAGATTTTAAAGAATCAGACACCAAAAATCCTCCCTCTTCACAATTTGGCATTATTTTCTGTCTATTCCAATAAAAAACCCTGAAGGTTGCTGTTGCAAAAAGATTGAAGGAAAAAATCCTCTCCTAATCACAACGTTTCAGCTAAAAGATGTTGCTTACACTAATTTTAGTGGCATCTTTTGGCATCTCCTCCAGGGTCCCAATCTGCACAGAGAAAAGTAGATTAGACATTAAAAACTGTCACTGCAACATGGAATAAAAATGTCCTATGCCTTTCTAGCAGGGTCCTATTTTTTTTCTCCTCTGTTACAAACATCCCTTCTTGTAGATCATTCTCACAAATGTGCATGCTTACATCAACATGCACTCAAAGCACGTAAGCTTCAGACTAGGAAAACGTGTGATTATGTATGCAGCAACACAGAGGTATTCTTTTGGGCATCGATATGAATTATTCATGGTAACAAGAGAGATTTTGAAAATCTATTTCTTTCTCACAGCCAATTATGGTGTCCAGAGGCACCACAGGGGTGCCTGAGTCCCCCACCGCCATCAATGGGAGGGAATCAACCTGTTTCCCCAGTGCTTGCAAATATGAAACAGCAATTATACCTTAGTTTCTATGCCAAAGGCTGTCTTCCATGCCTAATGTTAGATTTCCCTTTTACTCATACACAGCTATAAGCTTAGCTCGAGCAGTCCTCAGAAATATTTGCAGTCTTGGAAAAGATTGATATTCAGCTGGACTTGCAACAGCCAGGGACTCATTGATTTAGAATCTAAATTAAAATTTTACCAACTTCAGGCCTGTTAGCAAGAAAGCGCCCTACTTTCACAAAATAGACACCTTATCTCCCTCATGAGAAAATGACATAATCACAACCTACAATGTCAAAAGTACGAGAAAAGATGCCACAGTTGCAAGAAAAGATGTTGTCGATATGAAGTCTTAATTTGTAATGATGAAATTCTTATTTTATTTAGATTAGGATCTTATATTTATATAAAAAACTCGAAATAATGAGAAAAGTGAAGGACAGTCTACACTGACCTGGGGTTAGGCAACAGAAAATGTGGATTGCAATTGGATTTGACAAGCTTATTTTCCTCTTATGGATGAGACACTGTTAGGCATTGATTTTTCTTAATGCGGAAGGCAATAATATGTCTACGTACACTGTGCAGGCATCTTAAAACCCTGTGGTTGTACAGGCGAAAAACCCCCTTTGTACTCAGGTGGGAAGCTTCATGCATCAAAAATGCATTCTCTGCCAATGTCTATAAATGTCATCTCTCAGTTATCCCATATTTAGAAGATTATTGTCTGGTACCAAGCAGATCTTATCTTGTTTTCATAATCAGAATCTCATAATCAGGACATCTTTCTGAACTTTAAGATCATAATCTCTGAACTTTGGTAAGGTGTCTATTTGGCAGATGTAATGAAATGTGCTGCAATAGGTTACCTATTACTGATAAGTCAGCTTACAATACCGAGTTAGATAAAATTACTCAATGAGAACTGTGAAGAGACTTTAAAAGACACAACAATAGGGATGAGGTAATCCTCACAGTTACCCAGGAATTAAAAAGAGGAATTACTATTTCTGATGTTCTTAAGTTTATACAAAAATCGATAGACAAATTTATTTTTTTTTACATATAAAAGGCAAGTAAGTCTTGTCATTTATTAGGTCACAGTATTTTAACACTTTGTTATAAAAGAGATGAAAAAACAATTTGAGATTTGATTGCCTTTCTTTGATTAATTTTTAATTTATTATATAGTTACTTGAGACTATAGATTATAAATAGCTTCTGGCTCACATCCAAGCTATAAACTATTTCAGACACTTTCCACTGGTAGAAAGTTGCAGTCCATCAGGGCCAAAACCTCACGCCACAACAACAGTTTCTTCCCATCCACTACCAGCCTTATCAACAAGGCCCAGAGACCCCAGTGACACTGACACTGCCTCTCTCCCTCCCCTGTTCAGGACCAACAAGCTACACCAACATAGCATCTCCAGACCTCCTGCATTATATACTATTTATTGTATATAGTATATTGTATATAGCAATAGATTCTGTATTATATATATATATATATATATATATATATATATATATATATAAATAAAATATGTCTGCACCATAAACACCAAGTCAAATTCCTTGTAAGTGCAAACCTACTTGCCAATAAACTTGATTCTAAGTCTAAAGTCTGACTGTTACAGTTAGAGTTGGGTGACATGGAAAATGACTTCTTTTGAAGGATTTATTTATATATGATGTAGACCTTTGATTTAATTAAATCTACTCTAAATCCCTACATGAAGATACATTTACATTGCAAAACATTTAAGTAGTATGTTTTATGTTTTAGTTAAAAAAAGTACTAATTACAGGTGCAAAATCGCAGCTCAAAACGCAGAACACAAAAAAAAAAACATAAAACAAGGAAAATTCTGTACAGGAAAAATGCTGCAATCACAGAAAACAGAATAATCTTAATTAGAGATGTTATGAGATGAGCCGAGGCTTCGAAGCGTGTGTC
>NW_015150672.1:23810-32783 GCF_000732505.1 Cyprinodon variegatus
ACTTTTGGTGTCGATCATTCGATTTCATCCTGGACACTACAGAAAATGGGCTTAAAGTGTAAAAAACCGAACTTCTCCTTTAAACAGCCTCTGTGTTTAGTCAAGATGTGGTAGTTTGTAGGAGAGTTGGATAGAGTTTTGATATATTCTAAGAGTACATTGGTTGTTTTTCCAATCAATCTAGTTGGTTAAAACTATTTTGGTTGGATTAAACAATTAAATGATCAAAATCTGAGCAAGGCAATGGTTACAGATGTAATGGGTTTTATCTAGTACTGCTTTCTGATGAACTATCATCTCGCCTGTGGTGTCAGCTGTAGATGGACTTCCACTACAAACGCTGATGGTTCAAGACCCACTTCAGCCTTTTGAAAGTTGCGATAAAATACAACATGTATTTTGGCTAATGTGACTCATTTGTATTGGTTTGCCCTAGTACAAATATAGAACAGGTAAAAATACTGCCAAAAGATTGGTTGAACACATAACTTCCAACCCGATTAAAATAAAAAACTGTGGAAAAACTGTTATGTTTAAATAAAATGACTAACACCATTAATTTTGCTCATCATTTCCCAATTTGCACAAGCACTGTCTACTTGAGTTTATTTCACCAAAATGGCAGAAAAACAGTGGAGAGGAAATCTGGTTTGTATTTTTTTTTTTATCTTAACTGATTGTTCTCTTCTAAGACATTTTCACACAACAAAACTTACTACAAATGTTATTATACAGACCAATCGTTGACAACTTCAAAAGAACTTAAAAGGAAAAAAAAAACAAGAAAAACAATTGGGAAAAAAAAAATCACAGATTATATTACCAACCAAAGTAATTCTGCACTTAACCAGTAGGTGGTGACATGTTCACATGAAGCTTCATCTCACCATCACTAATCTTAACTTAAGGAATATAGAAAATAATTACCGTAGTAGCCAAATCAACAGTAAGTTTAAAAAAACAAGTAAACTTGCTCTGAATAAGTGTAGCTGTCAGGGTTTGGTTGGGGTTTTTAGGACCCAAATGCAGAGGCGAGGAGGTAGAGGTGAGTTCTTGAAGATTTAAGTAAGTGCTCACCGGCAACTGAGGGAGGAATCCAAAAATCTAACATAACAAAATACAGAAAAAACAGAACCTTGGAGACATATGAGAATACAAACATAAGGAGCCAGAAAAACATGAGGAACCAACACTGGGGAACTGCACAGATAGAGTATATATGGGAGACTGAACAAAGACAGGATTAATGAGTTGATTGGGAGCAGGTGTGAACAAAGGATTCTAGAAGGAGCTAGGAAAAAAGGAGACCAACACAAGAGGGCAACAGAGGGCAAGAAAGAAAAACCTAAGAACTCAAACATATCCAGAAAACACGACAAAATAGATATTAAACCAATAAAACTAGAAAACAAAGAAAAACATGGATCAAAGTGAAACTGAAAACTCAGAGAAAACAGAACCAAGACTGTGACAGTAGCATAGCACCAGGGAGAGTCAACAACCAAATAGGTGGGCCCAGACTTGGTTGTTCAACAAACCATCAAACTCCATGCAGAAAATAAGAAGGTGGGAATTAAAACAGAGAACCTTTTTTTCTGCAAGACAACTGTGCATTAAGCTGCATCACCATAAAGTGTATATCTCATTTCAAGTAAGAGTCACAGCTCTTAAACCAAGATCCTTAACACCTGATCAAAGAAGAAAGGTAAGCTTGTTATATGGTTTAACTCACCGAGTTAGAGATTTGTGAAGGCAACCCTTGTGAGTCTTTTTGGTGTCTGATGTACCACCACTGGATCTCCAGGGAGAATGTGGGAGAGCCTGCCCCACGGAAGGAGCAGGCCATCTCTACATCTTCTCCAATCTGCGTTTTTATGTCGTGAGGAACCTCTGTAAACAAAGCTACGAGAGGGTGTAAAGAGAGTTAGAAATAGAAGGCCTATAGATAAGAGGTGAGTATATTTTTCTCAAAATATCAAAAACACAATCCAGACAAACTGAGGCTCTCTGCAGAAATGTTTGGACTGTTTTGTCTTTTTTATTTGATGCAAACCTAAATTCTTTATTAGTTTAGATTACCTTGTCTTCATTTGAATAGTTTTCTCCTTTTGTCCCCTGGTCTACATATCTCACTAAGGAAGGAGAATAAAAAAAATATATCAACAGCCGCTGATCTAGTTATCTGAAAAATTGCACTCCACAAAATGATTAAAATCCCTTTAAAAAAATACAAGTCACGTCCCCAACAAACCTACAGTAGACCCTTCCAGTTGTTGATATGAAATTTCATGGCTATCAATCAGAGGTAAACACATCTTTGTTTTTTACTCATATTGAGCTTTGTGTTAGAATGTACATTTTATTATAGGGGGTGAACCTGTTCCTCTCCAGTCTCAGAGTCCTCTAGTGTTCCCTCTCAAGAGACCCCTGAGCCCGCTCTGTGCCGTCCAGAGACCCCAGAACCCCAGGAAGCATCAAGGGTTAAAGCAGAGAACTGTGAGAGCTCTAAAAGGCCTTTCAGCGGGCAATCCACGCCTCTAAGGCTCCTGAGCGTGTGCTCCACACCTCCAAGTGGGTCTCTAGCTGTGCCGGCTCTTTATGGGTTCCAAGCGTTGCTGCCTTCTCAGGGGTTAAAGTGCTGCAGTGGGCGGCACCGAAGGTTCCTGCTGCAGAGACACTGTCCTCCAGAGGCCCTCCTTCAACACCGTCCTCCAGAGGCCCTCCCTCGACGCCGTCCTCCAGAGGCCCTCCTTCGTCGCCTCCGGCCTCATGGCCGGCCTCTAGGGACTCTCCATCGTCCCCAGGCTCATGGCTGGCCTTCAGAGACTGCCTCATCATTGCCCTCCTCTGGTGGTTGATATTTTTGTTTTGGACTCTGTGTTTTGTTTTTTGCTCTCTTTCCTGGGCCCCGCCCGCCCGCCCACCCTGGGTGGGTTGTTTTGTGTTTCTTTTCTTTTTTTGGGTTTGTTTTTTTTAACTCTAAAGGCGTCTTGTATCCGCCCAGGTACTTTCAACGTTCCTGTGTGTTAGTTAGTGCGAGTTATGCATTTCTCTCCAGAGAGGATCTTTGGGGAGGTGAAGATAATGTGCTGTCAATCAAGGTTCCTGGGGGGGCACAGCTCTGAACACTGACCGCTGCGCCAAATCTAAACTACTCTTGGCTAAAGTCAATTAACGGAAATGGGAGGGGGGTTGCAGAAAAATATTGGTGGGGACATGTCCACGCCAGTCCTTCACAAAGTTACACCTGTGATCTGCATGCATGGATGTGCATGCATGCTGAAACTCTCTACCATTCTTTATGACAACCAACCAACTTCTGCTGTTTCACCATCACCGACAGGGCTGGAGTGAGAAATCCCGCACCTTGCTGTGGTTGAATACAGTTTGATTAAGAATCTGTGCCTCTGCGATTTGGAAATTGCGTTTTGTTGATTTGCGATTAAATGCCCAGCCCTTATTTACTCTGGTTTTGTATTAAACTTGTACAAGCATCAAAAATTAAGCAGCACATGTGTTTTTGCTGCTCCTGTAGCTTGCGGTGTGAATGTAGCATTATGGTGAATTATTGCCTCAAACTCTCAGCATCTCTCTCAGACGAGGTCAAACCTTACGACCATTTGAATCATAAGACTTTTAATGGACCCGTGAACAAGGGGATGTTTATGAAGTTTACCTCTCCCTCCACAACCAAAAGGATGCCAGTGTGACTCTTTCCTTGAGCTCTGATCCCCTAACAGAGGTCGATAATCCCCATGACAGTTGTCAAATTATATTTTCAGTTCCCCACAGAGACCTGCTCCCTTTCAAAGCAATTGTAGAACATGTTTCTTTTCACAAACATACTGTATTCATCAGACACCCCAACTGTTTCCCTGCTTGAATCACAGCAGCGTCTCCCAGAAATCAATCATGTAACCTTGACAGAATGCTAAAAAAACTCAAAAGCTGACTCCACAAACAATAATTCGTGGCATTTTCTGCAAAAAGACAAACACAAGGTTCTAATCAGAATACTGATTTTCAGAAATTGTTTTAGTACACCAGGCTACCTGATCTATAAAGCATCAGAGTTGGCGAATGATGTTTTTGCTTGGCTCTGCCTCATCTAAATATAGATTTTCATTAAGGGAGTACTGTTAAAACCAACCACAAGCAGAAGCAAGGGAGTCAGTTTGAAGCGGTATGAAGGGCCCAAGCATATTTAGAAAGGCCCTCAGCCTTAAAAATTGTTGTTCAGTGAACAGTGATAAAAGTGATAGCTGTTCACGATCCATTTTAAACCTATTAAGAATTAAGAGGGGAAACAATAATGAAATAATGTACTAGAGGACTCAAAAAATACAAGCAGCAACTGTTAACATGGATGAAAAGCAAGCATGACAACTGCATCTGTTGCTCAAGAGTCTATTGCTTCTGGTTACCTTTGTAAAATGATCACAGGACATGATTGGTGTTTTTTATCTATTTTCACTGCACACATTAAAAGGTAAAAAGAAATAATGAAAATTTAGAAACAATTTATAAAATAGTGGATTAGTAAAACTTTAGAAGCAGAAAATACACCAAATATATCCAAGTTATGTCCAAGTAAATGTGCTTAATCATGTCCTTTAATAAAGAAATATTTAAGGCTAAGTTCATGATGCTGTAGATAAAAGGTTATACATTTTAACTAAATATAGTTTCTAAATTTTTTGAAGCTCAATTTTGTGTTGTTTTTTTTTTATTAACTTATTTCACTGTGGAATATTTGATGAAAACTAAATTAAAACTAAACGTGCAAAACTATGAAAAACACATCATGCAAAAGTGAAACTGGGAGAGAAAAATGTTGTACATTTTGCAGATAAAGTGACCCCATAAAATCTACACATAAAAAAAATCCAGAAATACTGAATTTTACCGGTTACACCAGTTGGGAACCAAACTAGGTATTGAAAATAACCAGTAGATTTTAACTTAATATTCTATTTTTAACCACTGTATGTAGAAGCAATCTGCTGGGATTAAACAGATATCTGTGACTAAACATGAAAGTGGAAAACGGCCCTTCACACATCTGGTATTTAGAATTAACAGCAGGAACATGTGTACAGCTGAGAAAAAAATAATATGATACTTAAGGAAAACCAGTTGATTGAATCGACTTATTGACTCGAAGGCAATCCGTCACACCAAGCATGCTTGTAGTGACAGTGGAGAGGAAATCTGGTTTGTATTTAATTTTCTTTGCAGGAAAAGAGATCAAGCTTATGAGTTTTTGTTTTTTTTGTTTTTTATGAATCCAGTTAGGCAATCCTTTTCAATTCCAATTAGTTTTATGTTTAGGATGTGCAAATTTTGCACAAAGGACAATTTTTTAAATACAGTCAAAGAAAATTCCATACATAATTATGACAAGATGAGTGCTTTAGCACTTTTATTATTGTGGGCACACTTTGTTTTGAAGGTACACCCTGAAGTCCAAGCCTTCCCCCAGGTCCATTCAATCAAAATCCATCATTCTTTGTGGAGGACAACATGCTTTACAGAGGTAAAAAATGACAAACAATTAAAAACTGGAAACATATGCAATGTAATAAAAGAATCATTCATTATAAAATACTGATTGTGTCTTTACATTATATCTATGCTGTATGGTAAAGGAGTAGCAAACCCTTTGAATAAGCTCTAATTTCCTTTTTATTTGATTTTATTGTAAATCTTAACTTTAGTGTGCTGCTACAGTATGTTTATTTTTGCCTGATCCATGTATGTCTACATTTTTGTCCTGTACATAACATCTTCTTTTCAGGTGAGGAGGCCTAAGGGGCGGGGCTAATGATGTTGCGGCGCCTGTCAAGAAGTGCAACAGTTTGGGCTACCTGTTATTTCACAAGTACGTCTTACAGCATTACTATACACTCATCGGCCACTTTATTAGGTACACCTGTCCAACTGCTCGTTAACACTTAATTTCTAAGCAGCCAATCACATGGCGGCAACTCAGTGCATTTAGGCATGTAGACATGGTCAAGACAATCTCCTGCAGTTCAAACCAAATGATTTCCCTGAAGGTCTCAGCTAACCTGACTCCTCTAAAAACAAATATTAAAGTCTTGAAGTAGTTAGAGGAACATTTAAACTGTTTTATTTGCGCCTATTTTCCTGAAAATGGGTCCAGCAAATTCTGTTTTCAAACTTTTAAAATCCTATTCATTAACAGCAATGAGAGAAAATCCATATAGGTTTAGGTGTCTTCCTAATTTCCATCAAGCTGAATCTACGAAGTATGTGAGCTTAGTCATGATAAGAATTATTGGGATCTGGAAGGTTGCCTCTTTTGAGTGCAGCAAATAAGCTATTACCTTAGCTAAGAGATTAAATCACAGTGACAGAGTGAAACAATGGGTTCTACTCCTTACATTTGAACAATAAGGGTAGAATTTGGTTATCACAAAAAAGGTATAACAACATGGGACTTTTCCCCGAAAGTAAGTAAGTGTGTATTTTGTACCAACTCAGTAACTGGACAAACTGACTGATTGTCTTTGGGGAAATAACGATTTGCTGAGAGACCTTCAGACTGAATTCAAGGTGGAAGGTAAAAATAATGAAATACAAATGGCATCGGTAACCAAGTGAGCAGCTGTTGACTTGTTGCGACCCATACTTCTGGCTTGTGGGGTGAATTTTTCATAGCCCCTGGGACACAGGTCTCAGAAGCTATTTCTGCCTTTCTTTCCAAGAAGTGGAAACATGATGTAGCACTAGTTGTTGACAATAAGCACTGGTGTGTGCAGCCCCCCCCCCAAAAAAAATAAATAAATAAAAAAAGAAACAAAACAATATCACAAATGCTTAAGAAAAATTATTAAAATTGGAATATATTCATTGTCTTTAGAGAATTGAAATAATGTAGTCGATTCATCAAGACATGAAGTACAAGATTTAAAGCCTTTATTTGTAGAAAATAAACCATAATAATGGCTTATGGATGATAAAAACCCAACAATGAAAAAACTGTCCATCTTAACAAGTCTTACAGTCTTATATCTAACCAAACCATCTTTTTGACCTTGTGCCGAGATTGTTATATACTAAGCGAGAGGAGATTCTGCAAGATTATCTATATCTTTTGAGAGGATTCTCCTCAAAATAAGTGCAACAATCTGTCGGTGCAATAAGACAATTACAAGACTTCTTGAAATCATGATACAGTATGTAGTCTCAAAACAAGAAGTCTTTCCAAGTGCAACTGTCTTACTGTAGGGTATGGCATGGAGGACATCAGCCTGCAGTCCTGCAGAGGTGCAATGGAAGCACAGCTTCCTTTGATAGATTTGCAAACAATACAGATGGGCTGAAGGGTGACAGGGGTGACATGTCACCCCGAATCAGTACTGACTGTGGAAACTTTACATTGGACTTCCAGCAAACAAGATTCTGTGCCTCTGCCCTATCACTCCAGTCTCTAAAACCTTGATTTTCAAATGAAATGTAAACTATTTTTATCTGAAAAGAGAACTTTGAACTCCTGAGCAACAGTCTTCTTATCAATTCAGCAGGGTCTGCTGTCTCGGTTTTTTTTTACTATCCAGATAAGACACTTGCAGGCTATGACCCATATGTACATAGTGGTTCTTAATCTTGTGGTTTCCCTTGTTGACGTTCCACTTAACCTTTATAGATATGCTTGGATATAGCACTCCGAACAATCAGTGTCTTTGGCAATGAGCTTTCATGACCTGTACTCCATTTGTATTCATTGTATTCCCAGTACTTAGTCAGTAGTCTTCCCAATGATTGTGTAACCTGACCCAGAATAATAAGAAGCTCATGAAGCCTTTGCAGATGTTTTGAGTTAATTAGCTAATTATAGTGTACCATAAATTTCTAGAATTGTCTTTTTTTTTTTTTTTTTTGCAGTACTAACATTCTGAGGCACTAACTTTTGGGCTTTTAGCTATCTGCAAACCAAAAATGATCAAAATCATAAAAAAATGTTTAATCCATGCTTAATTAATGTGAATAATTCTGAAAATTCTGATATGGGTGAGAGCATATTATCTTTTCACAATGTCCTATATTATTTAGATTTAGCTACAGGTTACATTTAACTGTGCTACCATTTATATCTTTTGTGTGAAGGTTCTTTGAAACAGAAGGATCAAATTAAGCGTCTTTTCCTGAGTAAGACAGGTTCCTCTGCAGAATTTTAAACAGAAATAGAAACAAATAAAGATGATTTTTGACATCAGCCTAAACAATTATGTTCTTGGAGCCAATATTTATTTTTCTTCCTTCATTTACATGATTAAAAATGTCTGTTATTTATTTTAATAAACAATTAATCTATTGGTTAATCTAAAAAGAGATTATTTTAATAGAGACCTTTCTTAGGCTTGTACTGAAAAATATCTTTATGATAGCCTTTTTATTTGACAGCTAATTTTGACAGCTAAAACATTGTTTAAAGAACAGACAGAGACCTCAATAGTTCAATACCCACGTATCTTTAAGTCTGTAGCCTTTATTTCAGAATTTACTTCAACTCAGAAATTCGCCGTATGGCAAATGTGATGTAAAGTGCATCTGTGTTAGATGGATGTGACCAAGCAAACAATCACAGCGTAAGATTCAAGATTGATTTTTCTGGATATTCAGAGGCAACCAGCATCCAGCTTAAATCCGACACAAACATGAACTCCACATAAGGTGAAAAAAGAAAATAAGAATCCTTGTCAAGTACAAGGGTGAGCTATGGTAACGAGCAGAAGAGTGCTGCAGTTCTGTGTTTTGGCCACAGGTGGCAGTATTATTAGAAATTTCCATAATGCCTCTTTTAAGGTATAGCGGAGGATGTTCTTTTTCCGGGTGGATCATCTAAATAAGTGGTCCTTCTAATTGTCAATCATTCTGGTGATATGTTAACGTAAGGCCATCCTATGTGCTCGTCGCCATTTTTCACTTATCGTGATGAGTGACATA
>NW_015150672.1:33035-38031 GCF_000732505.1 Cyprinodon variegatus
AGGCGCCCCACGGCAGAGTAGGAACGATACATGTTTTCACGTAAGAGTCTCCAAAAGCCGCCAGTGACACCGTAAAATGTCGCCAGATTTGTCGCTAGTCACTTTTTTGAAAAATAGTCGCTGGAGGGGTCTGAAAAGTCGCTAAGTTGGCAAGACTGCACCTGCAGCGCTGACTCGCTCTGCCGTATTTTTTTTTCTTCCCCCGTTTCAGTCAAATGGATGTGATGACGGCGGCGGCGGATGACGCATTAATCGTGCGACACAACTAATCGATGATGAAATTCGTTGCCAACACCTTTAAAAATCGATTTTTATCGATTTTACCGATTCGTTGTTGCAGCCCTACTTTCATCCAATCGCAGGTTTTAGAGTCTATGTACCATTACTCTAGCTAAAGATTTGATTTAATCACCAAAACAGTTATTGATTTTTTTTCAATAACTGATTAATCCTCATTAATTAAATTCATAGTTTGAGCCCTTGTGTCCTTTTTTCAGGCATCCTTTACCGTATTTGTCTTTTAAAGCAGGTCTATGCAAGCTTCTGCTCTGACAACATGGCTCTATAATCTGTCCTCCCACATTCCGTCAGGCACTGTCAGAGCACCATTAAATTGAAAGCCAATAAAAAATGCCAGGGTTGGCCATCCTCATTAAAAGGACACCTAGCAGAGGATCCCAGACACTTTGCAGGCTTAATGAATTAGTACACACCCCCACACTGTGAAGGTGGTATTTTTACAAAAGGGTGAAAGGAGAAGTTCTGCAGAGGAACACTATGAAGGTAAATAGTGTAGAAACTCATCATGATTTACATTAACATCTTTTTTTTTTTTTTTTTATACGACCTCCCTTTTTCCTTCCAACTACCAAAATTAACTTGCAAAGCCTCATCACCTATATTCACAGAACAGATTATGTGATATATTTTTTATATTTTTTTTACATTAATGCCACTGGTTAATGTATCTTGCATCTTTCACATTTATTTTTCTTTACAGATATTTTTGCTGCTGCATGTGAGTCAAAGTACACCTTAGTTCAAGCAGTTATTCAGGTGCAGGCGCCAGATGTGCTTATCTGAACAGGGTTGACTCTAACAAGCACTCTTCAGAGCGATGCATACAGGCTCCCTGCTCTGCATGAAGCCTCAGCTCCCCTCTGCTCAGGCAATCTATCAAAGAGCCTTGAGAACAAAAAAAAAGAAAAGAAAAAGAGAACTCTCCAAAGGATTACCAAAATACAAAAAGTAGCACAAGTTTGTTCTCTGCTACTGAAGCTGCTCATGTGCTGCTTGAGGTGAAATATCAAGGAATTTTCTAGGCCTGCCATCAGACCAGAAATCATCCACAACCTGAGAGAATTTAATTCAAAACTATTTTATTTGACCCAAAAAGCGGAAGTTTTCTCAAATTACAGCTTCTGGTTTGTGAAAAAGCTAAAGGACTGTTTCCATTTCCTCTTTATCTACCTTCACCACTTTCAATCTCAGCTTTAAAAACCAGAAAACTTATATTTGTAAATCTGGATTTAATTATTTTAAACTAATGGCAGAACATTTTAACCAAATATGTAATTTGAATTACAATTTGCAATTTGCATCTAAATCTCAGCACAAACCACAGCCATTATGTCTTACTTCAGGTTTTATGGCCTTGAATGTGCTCCTCTCCAGGGTACATTGTAGCAGGACTTTCATGCTGTGTGGAAAAGTGTTTACCTTTATCTTTTATGCATTAATCTGCAAAAGAATTTCTCTTCCCTATGTGTGGAGGCTGAATCAGTGAAGGTATTGGTTTTTTTTGTTGTTTTTTTTTTGTATTGGTAGTATATTGCAAATGCCCTCATTAAAACTGGTTTAGCCTCAAAACTACAATACTTATACTATACAAAAAAAACTGTATTGGATTATTCCAAACTAATAGTAAAATTACTCCAAACCTGTTTAAGATCCTAACCTTTGCCTAACATCAATGATATCCTTCATGTGAATGTAAAATCCTGTAAAAATGGGTATTTCAATACCTCAGATCATTTCATGTGTTTACAATGTATCATTAGAAGAACTAGTAACTTTAAACCTAAATTTGCCTAAATAATTTTGGGCTCTCAACACAATTTTTGCTCAAGGGCAGTAGCGTTAGCCACAAGTTCTCCATTCCTCAATGTTAGCGACCTATAAGCAGGATGATAGTGGAATGCTTCTTTTGCATATCTATACAAAAAAGTTTTAAATCATTTAACATATTAAAAGAAATTGAGAACTTTAAAAAAGGAAAACATTTGCACCCGTATGGAGAAAGTTTAATTGTTTTCCTGTCATAGCAGTAATGCTGAAGGCATCTTGTAGGAAATAATCAACATACAGATTTTTGGATTAGACTTTTATTAAGGTTTTGTATTTTTGTTGGCATACTATACTGATTGCCAGTTTACAACATCGGGGACAAAGCTGTTTCATATTTAAATGTAAGTAATGAGGCAGTGACGAGGCATAAGCGAAAATTCAATCAGGAATACTCTTATCAGCTTCCCCTGAACTACCTGCAATGTCCTTGGTTCAGCTCCAGCCAATCATTGTAGGGATATTTTTTAAGATCCCCTTCATTTAGTTACCTAGCTTCTCTCCCACATGCCAGCAAACTTGCACCCACGTCCGCCCCATCTCCTCCGTCTCCTCTCTCACTCAGTCCCACACACTATCTGGCTTATTCCACCAACAGTGTCTGAGCCCCAGAATAAGACTACTGTACTCATTTTTTATTAATCAAGTTTTTCTTAGTCTTCTGCCAGGGCCAGAGAACTTATTACTTTCAAATCAATGTTTCTATGTCTCCTTCCATCTCCCTGTACCCCAGTTTGCCTTTGCAGATGGCAAACTGGGGTCTGGTTCTGCTGGACATTCATTCCTGTTAAAAGGGAGTTTTTCCTCTCCACTGTTGCTACAAGCATGCTTGGTGTGGGGGATTGAAGAGAGTCAATGAGTCAATGATAAAACTTTTGATCCGGTGGGTGGTCGGTGAAGTGCCTTGGGTGGGGTGGGGGGTTGTTGTGGATTGGCACTGTATAAATTAACTGAACTGAATTAAACTTTTCTGACTGCAGCTTTTTCTCTATGTGAGTCTCTCCAGGTTAAAATAACATCATGTTGAGTTTCCTACTTTGACATTTTAAAACTGAATACAAAAATGTAGCAAATAAATAATTCACAAGAATATACTACAAATAAAGGTCTAATACAGAATGTTTGCTCTTTTATGAATTAGTTTTTAGGTTTTGGAGGAGAAAGTTTGTCTCTTCAACCTCCTAGGAGTCTTCTAACTAAAGATAAAGAGCTTTACCCCACCCATTTAATGTACACATATATTACAGTGCATAGTAAGGTTGGCTGATAGAAAGAATCTATTCACCATCGATAACATACTCAGATCTTCAACAATCTTTTTTTTAAGAGCGATATTTTGTTTCATTTTTGGACCTACAGATTAAGCCGCAGCCCATGAAAAAACAAACAAAAAAATGCTTATTTAATGCTACACACAAACTCCAGTTCCACTGCAGCAGTGATTTATCAACTTAAACGTGAGACAAAAAAAAAAAGAACTGATCCAAACCAGAGACTAGCTGTTTTTTTTTTCAAAGTGTTTTTACAGGCCCCTCTGTTACGGATTTAATTTTAACACAACAAATATAAAATTAAGCGAGGAAGAAAAAAATTAATTCGAATGTAGTTCACACAGTCACCTGCAGGAATGTATCTCCCATTCTCATGTGCTGGACTGATGAATATTGGTTGGAAAATGGTTACATACCACCCAACCTTATTATGTAGAACTGTAAATTAATTAAACAGCATTGTTGGAAAAATTTGTGTATATCTCCATCAGCAATGACTAAAAATCTGGTCTGTCTTCAGTGATTTATTTGGAAATTGATATGTTGTGCACGTTCATTTTCCTATTGGTTTGTCTTTTTGTTTTTTAGATTGACTGTAAGATGTTCTTGGTGCCTATCAGTTTTTGGCCACCTCTCAGTGCACATTGGACACTGCCTCGCCACCCAATGAAAACTTTCTGGAACCACCACTGTGTATACCAAAGTTTGGTTGAGTTAACCTTGCATTTGGATCAAAGTGTATCAGATTAAGACTTCAGGATGTTTTGCCAGCTACTGAAAATGAGGTATTCTTCTTTCCTTTACATTTTATGCTGCTCAGAGTTTCTTTTGGCATTGCTGATAGACATTTAAAAATTTAAATTAATTGGTACCTGTTTTTATGGTTATCTAATCAAAGCTATTTTTCATTACCATGCCTTTTGCCACAGTTTTCCCACAGCAACTACATTACAGCCAATATCAATTGATAAATACATTACACCTCGGGTCATGGACTTTGACACGGTTTTGGAAGCTCTCCTTCTCAGCTTCGTACATATGGATGTTCCCTCACACATCTAATGTGTGATGGCACCTGTGATTTGTTTATGGCACTGAGCAGTTTTCTCATACGGGTGCATCGTGCTAACGACTCTGTCGGCTAACTATAGTTTTTATTTGTGCAACTTCCTCCCGCTGTTTCAGAACTTGCTTTACCTCGTACTTTTTAGATCCTTATGTACTCTTTTTCACTGTTCTTCTTTTGGTGATAGAGGTTCGTTGTGTTGCTGTCTGGTGAGGGAACAGTCTTGTAGAATAGTTTTCAAATTACTGTTGTGTGCTCCGTGTCGGACTTCTTAAATCCAAATCATAACCAAATCCCAGATGTAGCCCCATCTTTTTGGTAAAAGTGCTTTATCTTGGCCTGCCAGTGTAGCCATCTCTGGTGCAACCACAGCTTTAGAATGTCAGCCTCCTGCGTCTCAATCTCTCAGCTCTAATGAGTTAAGGGCAGATTAGACTACTGCAACCACGCACATCATATGATGCTGGGGTCTGGTCGCAAACCAGTTTTTCTGGTATGCTTCTGCACCGTCGGTCTGGAATTTCTAAAGAGGCAC
>NW_015150672.1:38771-41327 GCF_000732505.1 Cyprinodon variegatus
TTTTTTTTTTTACCTGCATATGGACTGCTTGCAAATCTAATTATTGCTAATATGTCCATAAAACACGCAGCTTATTCAATTGATGTCTGAAGCTAAACAGTTTTAAGCTTTTACAAATCTGCAGCTATTTTTTTCTCATTGATTGGATATGCAATAGCTGAGTTAAGTAACTAGGAAAAGTATGAAAAGAGTAATTAGTACAGTAAGTTACTCCTTAATTAACTTTTGGATAACTATAATGTGATATCCAACTGCTTTGTTTAAGCATTTGCCCAACACTTTATCCGTTTAAGTAAAATAAAAACATTAATAACACATAAAAACAATTATGCAGGACACGAGTCAAGGGAGAATTTACCATTTCCAGAGATGTGATTGTCTCCATCACGCAGACCAGCATTAAGTTGAAGGTAAAGCCCCGCGTACTGCAAAATCCTCATAATTAGACTGAAGGCTACCATTGCTGCAGCCGCTGCTTCAAGCAGATGAGTTAAACTGTTACATTAGGAAGAGAGAGCGCGTTCAGCAGCTGATCTCATCACCGTGACACTTTGTGGCTGAAACGCACACAGCTGGACCTGGAGGAAAACACAGGGTTGCTGCTCCCGCCTGAACAGGACTAGGTGCTGCGGTTAGGTGACGGAGGGAGAAACCGGTGGTGCTGCGGCTCTACTTAATTAAGCGGAGGGATACAAGTGCGACTGTTTAATTTCAGCAATCAAGCAACGCTTTGGTTACATGGAAAAAAATGTAGCTTACAGCCAATAAAATTCAATTTTGCATGTGTCCACCTTGCATCTCAATATCAATCATCGTATCATAAATACATCACAGTCAGACTGTCCTATTACAAGCATCTAATGTTCATCCCCAGTCAACCTTTATACATTAGTCTCCTTACAGCAGTGAATTTGATATATTTTACAGGGATTTCATTTGATGAGTCAACAAGAAGTCAAGTTTCATTTTTTCACAAAATAAATATCTGAAAACTCTTCATTGCATTTATATTTAATGCTATGTAGATCCATCTTTTAGGGGGTATTAAGAGCCACTACTTTAATTTGTAACATGCTTTCTCTGTATTGTACTAATATCTCCCCCTTCAAGTTAAAACGTTTGATCTTGCCTCCTTACCCACACCCTGATTTAATCATTCTTGTAAATTCACAACCTTATGACTTTAGACATTGGCTTTTTAAATAGAAAACAAAAGAAACAAAATAACTTTATTTGAAAGTTCTCCTTCCATTTCCTGAGGAACATTTGCAGGATCAATGACATCAACAACATCTAGATCAGGAGTAACCAATTAAAAATCAGCTGGGTCCGAATAAAGAAAATCAACAACTAGTAACTGTCCGGAGACTTTTTAAAATTATAATCTGTTACTTTAAAGAGAACTTAACAGTGACATAAAATTAGGTGTTTATGCATCCATGTTATAATCGACTTTTTAAATAAAAACATATAAATAAATAAATAAAAAAGAAAATTTTTTCCATTTTAAAATCTAATGTGTTTTTTTTTAAGTAGAAGTAAGTAGAGAACAACAATTGTTCAGTTTGGTATATAGACAATTTCCTGATTCTCGTATCTTATAAAACACCTGAACTGACTGTTTATTTTTTTCTTTCTTCTTTCTGCCCTACAAGGCTTTAAACCTGGGTTTGATTAGCAGCAAAGCCATTTTCCCGGATCGGGAACGTGGTCCGCTAATCCGTGGCCTCTGATCTGGAGAAACTATTCCATGCTTTGACCTTTAGTCGCATTGATTACTGCAACAGCCACAGCTGCAGATGTCTTGTTGAGAAATATAGTACCTCATGAGATAGCTAAGGCATTATTATGAGATAGATAGGTAGTTGTTTAAATATTTTACGTCAGCGTTGCGGAAATGGATTTCCTCATCAATCAGCTTTATCCAAAAGGCTAAAGAAATTTTACATAACTCAAGCTCAGTAGAATGAATTTTGATCATCTGTTAGTGGTGATGCTTGGTGATATTTTACAACAGAATTTAATTATCTACCAAGGAAGGCATTGAAAACTTATCATACTGCTAGTTAACTAGAACCTACTGAGGAACACAGAGGCCAGCCTTCTTAACCAGGATTTACTGAGGAACAAATCTATGCCTTATAAGGGGACTACTAGTTTTTTACCACAGAAACAGGAAATATTCACTGTGTGGTTTCTTATTAAGCCCTGGTCAGCTGGTAATTGTCAAACAGCTGTTTTCTAGTGATAACGGATTTTATGGGATGTTCTCTTTTGTAAACTTCTTTTTAAGACTTTAGAAATGTCTTCTTAACGGTATAGAGGATGATCTTTTATATCCGGGTGGATCATCTAAATAAGTGTTCCTCCTAATTGTCAATCATTCTGGTGATATGTTTACATAAGGCCATCCTACGTGCTCGTCCCATTAGCTATCTGTTTCTGCGCATGCACACTTTTAGGCATATATGTGTAGTGAGCTATGGTTTCAGACAGTCATTCATTTAAAGCTACAGTGTGTAATAATTACAGGGATATACAGTCAGAAATGTAATA
>NW_015150672.1:41337-46670 GCF_000732505.1 Cyprinodon variegatus
TAACTTTATTTGAAAGTTTCCTGAGGAAAATTTCCAGGATCAATGACATAAACAACATCTAGATCAGGAGTAACCAATTAAAAATCAGCTGGGTCCGAATAAAGAAACAGATTAAACAGAACTTAACACTGACATAAAATTAGGTGTTTATGCATCCATGTTATAATTGACTTTTTAAATAAAAACATATAAATAAATAAATAAATAAATAAAAAGAAAATTTTTCCATTTTAAAATCTAATGTTTTGGGTTTTTTTTTAAGTAGAAGTAAGTAGAGAACAACAATTGTTCAGTTTGGTATATAGACAATTTCCTGATTCACTTATCTTATAAAACACCTGAACTGACTATTTATTTTTTTCTTTCTTCTTTCTGCCCTACAAGGCTTTAAACCTTGGTTTGATTAGCAGCAAAGTCATTCTAAAGCACTTCACACTTCACAGCAGCAGGTTGAGCCAAACAGGGTCATCTTTGAGCACGCCATTTCACTTTTCTTTCACCAGTTCACAGCAGTTCTTCCAGCAGTCCATACTTTCTTCGACATTTTCTCTTCTTCTTCTTCTTCTTTCCCCAGCTTGACACAGGTTTGCCTGCTGTGTCTAAAGTAGCTATCAGCAGCAGCAACCCAGACTAACCGCTTATTGGCTAATGGGCATCACGTGTAGCCTGGTCCTGGATGCCTTGGAGGGCTTTACCGTACAAAAAGAGAAGTAATACATCACAAAAATATTTACTGTAGAGTCGTTTATTTATTAATTAGTAGTACCACATTAGTACCTTCTGTTTCTGTGTACTAGTTAGTTACTCATTACTCATGTTTTTCCTTCCAGTAAACTTTATAGCGTGTTTTTGTTTACTCTCTCGCAGGTTGCTTCAGTGTTCCTGGATTCCGTCTCCAGAGACACCTCTGTTTCTCAAGACCAAATTCTAGCGTTTTGGGAAACAGCAACCTTGCAGTCATTCCAGCTGTCAGCCTCTGGATAATCTCCTGCTCTGAGTTCCACCTCTGATCGAACCTTGCTCACCCTCCAACCATTCACTCTCAATCCATCCTGCTGCTGACCTAAGTTCAATCAAAGATGTCACCTGGTTCCCACCCATTGCTTCCAAGTATTCCTCCATAAAACCTAAACCATGACATTTTAAATTATTTGTTGCAGGTTACTTCCAAATATAAAATTACTTGGTCTGGCTTTATGAATGAGAAATTCTTACATATAAAAGGCTTTATTTAAGACCATTTAGATTATTTTTATTTAAAGTTTAGAAATCTAATCAAACTTTCTTCTAAGCATCCTGAGAAACCATACACTTACCCACGCTTTTTGTTTCCTTTTTTTGTCACGCTGTCTAGTTTTTCTGTCAGTCCTCTCAAGCCTGAAGGACTGAGAGCAAAATTGAAGCTGATGTATGCAGGCTTGAGCCCCTACGATGAAGATGACACCTGCGTGATAGCTTTTAGTTCAGCCCTCCAAAGCACTAACTGCCTCAGACAGCCTCTGTCAGAGATGAGCTAAAAATGTGTGTGTATATGTGTGCTTGTGTTGGACATGTCTGCCATACCCCATAGAGCCAGTTAAATGTGAAATAGAGAAGGAACTGGGAGCAGATTTCAAAGCTGCCAACTTCCACCAAAGCTTCACGTCATCCATTATTTATCGATTTCCCTTCAAAATATTGAGCGAGTCTTTTCCTTCTGCTTGCAGATCAAAAAGTGGACTTTGAACATTTTCAAAACCAGTTCAGTCCAGTTTAATAAAGTATTTTTGTGAGGTCTATTTTATAATTTTTTTTATTTTTTTTTGCTTCCACCTCAAATTAACAAAATCATTGTTCATTCATTTTTTGTATGTAGATGGTAGGATAATCTGTTATAAGGGGTCAGAGTTATTTTGCTTAAAATCTTTTGTATAGTTTTCTTTAAAAAAAAAATAACCAGTAAGATATTGTCTCTGAATCTAGTATAGATCATTGATTTCTTCTTTGCGAAATCAAAGCAACTTTTGACCGTGCAGAGATCTCATCACTGTTTTGCTCCTCAGAGATATTGAGTATACCAGACAGCTCCTTTTAGTTATGTAGTGAATGTCAGTTTTTTATTTTATTTTTTGCCAGTTTCCATCCATTTTCGTTCACGCTTATCCCAAGCGGGGTCATGAGGGGTGCTGGTCCCAATCTCTAGTTGTCTACAGGAGAGGTACACACCTGACAGGTTGCAGAGCAACAGAGACAAGCAGCACCAACAACCATTCACACACACACTCAAACCTATGGAGAAGTTAGTGATGCCAATTAAACAGTCATTTTTTGGACTGTGGGAGGAAGCCGGAATACCTGAAGAGAACCCACACATGCTCAGGGAGAATATGCAAACTCAGTGCTGAAAGATCATGGCAGGGAATCGAACCCAGAACCTTCTTGCTGCAAGGCAGCAGTGCTACCCACTGCTTCACTGAGCAGCCCATTTGTGATTGTAATTTCTTATACCTACATTTTAATGTATCTTTTTTTTTCTTTTGTTTTCCCATTCTTATACAATGTAGAGATTTATGGAAGACCAGCTCTACCAGCTCTAACAGCAACAGAAAAGAGAACTTTTGACGTAATGCTCTGAACTCTGTGAGTTAAGAAGAATGGTCGCCAACCAATGGAAATGTTGACCCTCTAAAGGGCAGATTAGACTACTGCAACCCCACACATCAAATGTCTCTTGGATCTGGTCGTGAACCAGTTTTTCTGGTATGCTTCTGCACCATCGGTCTGGATTTTTAGGGACGCACAGCAGTTTCCCGCCAAAGCGCAAGGGGGAGCCTATTCGAGAACTCGCAAGAACTTAGGCAGATGGTCACGAGATCTTCTGCGGCACCGGTGGGAGTGTTTATCTTCCAAAACAACAATGGCATGTCTGCAAGATATCACGGTCATGGAGATTGATCTAGAGTTGCTAGACATAGAAGAGGAATAGGTTCTGTGGATGGAGTTGGCAAAAAGACTGATTAACCTTTCGTCGCAGTTGTCCATTGTAGTTGTTCCACGGTTTTTAAAAATGGCGCGCCCCAATACCGAATCGAGTAGGATGACCACACAGATAGCTGGGAAGGCATACCAAGGACCAATCACAGCTGCTTTTTGTCTGTGCACTTCGGCTTGAGGTCTGCACGGGTTTGCAACCGTCCAACGCGTATTCAGGATTTTTTTGAGGTGCGCGACGATGGTTCTAGAACCTCAGCACGGGGGGCGTACACAGAGGCAGATTTGATGGTTGCAGAGGCTATGCGTCAGAAGCATAAATTGGCCTTAAGACACACCCCTCCTCATTTGCATAAGGAAGCAGAAATGCATACAGAAATGTAAAAACGNCGCCAAAACGTCACAACGATGTAGAAAAAATAACGGGTATATTTATTATCTTAAGTCTACATGAAATCTATACCCTACACAGACTAATGAAATACTATCTGTAAAATTATCTATGTAAACAAACCTCATCTCTTGAGAAGGTAGGTGATGCGGACGTCGTGGAAGACATTTTGTCCCGTAACGCTGGCCGTACTGTTGGGGGGGAGAAGCGGAGGGGGGGAGATGTTCATGTTGCTGCAGTCTGCAGTCTGACCGCTAGATGTCGCTGAAAGTTACACACTGTAGCTTTAAACAGAGTGTGCACAAGGAAATATGGGCTCATGCATGCTCTCGCATGCGTTTAATAGGTGACCCCCCAGGAAACTGGTTCTTTAGCTCACTGATGAACCTGCCATTAGTTAATCATTATCTAGCATTACCTACTGTTTTTGTGTACCTTAAAGAGAAGTAATACATCATAAAAATATTTACTGTAGAGTCGTTTATTTATTAATTAGTAGTACCACATTAGTAGCTTACATTTCTGTGTACTAGTTAGTTACTCATTAGCTCCTCAGTTCCTCTTTGTTACCCATCTAAGCAGTAGTCCCTCAATAAGGCTGGGCTGTGTGTTTCCCAGTAAGTATTGGTAACTACCCATCAACTCCTAAACAGTTCCCAATGCATTCACTAGTACTGTATTTTATCACCTTTTGTGTTCTGCTCTGAAATGAAGTCCAGTTCCAGTCTCAATAGCTCTGCAGCCTCTGACTGGTTTTCCTTCAGGATTGTACTAGCTACTGCATATTAGCTTAATCTATCTTTACACTCTTTCTTGCAAATGAGTTGTTTATAACTTTTTATTTACAATTGCTTCCCCTTCTTTTATAAGAGTTACCCTTTCAAAAGATTATCCCACCCGAGTTTTGGATTTCTGCAGCTCCTAAAGAGCTGTCATTTTAAATTCTGAAATATGGCTTAACATGGATGGATTAATAGAACAAAGTTTTAACTGTTATATCTGACAAAAAAAAAAATCACTAATCGTTTTTCTACATGCACCATTTGACGTTCTCCCATAAAATTGTATTTATTGTAACTTAAAATAAGATTCAAACATACACAACTTCTCAATTTTCAAATAATATGATTTTGAACCTATTTATTAAAATCTTATTACTATCCCCTTAGCTCAAATTGGGCATGGGTTTCATTTGTGTTTCTATAATTCAGCCATAGAAGTTGTGATAAATCCATAACCCTTATTTTTTTTATATGAATTATGTCTGTTTTAGTAATGTAAATCTCTTACGGTAAGTTAGACTGTATGGCCCGCATTTATTTATGCTTTTAAAATCATCAGTGGTGCTCAGGTTAGTTAAAAAACTAACTCACAAATGCCTAAAACTAACTACATACTACTATATACTATACTATATATATATATATTTAAATTACTTATTTATTGTTGTGGTCTTGGAATTCTCCTTCTGTTTTTGGGCTGCCAGATCTTCGATGCCAGTGTGTTTATTAATGTGGAATACTTCTAGCCAGCCATTGTCTCCAATGTTTTTTCCTGCCAGTAAACTTTATAGCATGTTTTTGTTTACTCCCT
The DNA here is from genome assembly GCF_000732505.1 of Cyprinodon variegatus. Taxonomy (NCBI): domain Eukaryota; kingdom Metazoa; phylum Chordata; class Actinopteri; order Cyprinodontiformes; family Cyprinodontidae; genus Cyprinodon; species Cyprinodon variegatus. Next base: position 46,292 of record NW_015150672.1, read on the forward strand.
CGCAGGTTGCCTCAGTGTTCCTGGATTCCGTCTCCTCTGTTTCTCAAGACTGTCATGATGGGTATCAGAGCTAGCCCAAAATGCAGAACACACACGGAGGCTGGATAAAAGTTCAACAGAGTTTATTGATGTACAAACACAAGAATAATGCACAGGAACTGGTCAGGGGCTGGTTCACTGGAGTCTGCAGAGATGATGGTTTGATTAGCAAACGAACTGATGAGTTATGAGTCTTTGATTATTCTGATGAATACCTTGAAGGAGTCCGGGTTTCTCTTTGAGAGGAAGAACTGTTGGGTCCAGAGACTGTAGTACAGCAGAGTCCAAGAGTTGCTTCAGCGTCTTGCTTCTGACTTTGAGGGCAGACCTTGATCTGAGT
>NW_015150672.1:48524-52037 GCF_000732505.1 Cyprinodon variegatus
TAATTACTAAAACTTAATTATATGTTTAATTTACTTCAAAATTTTTTCTTTACAAGAAATAAGGAGAAAAAAAACATGTAGTCTTGAGGTTTTTTTAAGTTTACATATATCCAATTATATCCTCATCTTTCAAGCTGATTTATACCGAAAACCAATAACTGTCCATGGCTAGACAAGGCCGGACTGAAGGGCAGCACAGAAGCACTCATCATGGCTGCACAGGAGCAGGCCCTAAGCAGCAGAGCAATAAAGAGTCAGATCTACCACATCAGACAAGACCCAAGGTGCAGACTGTGCAAAGAGGCCCCTTAGACAATCCAGCACATAACTGCAGGGTGTAATATAATAGCAGGGAAAGCTTACATGGAGCGCCATAACCAAATGGCTGGAATAGTACAGGAACATCTGTGCATAGTATCCAAAGATGGTAGAAAATGACCAACAAAAAAGATCCTGTGGGACTTCCAGATACAGACAGACCAAATGGTATTGACATTGGGGCACTCTGGACAGTAACGCCCACACTTGAGGAGTGGTTACAGCAGATCCCTGGAAATACATCAGACATCTCAGTCCAGAAAAGTGCAGTTCTAGGAACAACAAAGATACTGCGCAAAACCCTCAAGCTCCCAGGCCTCTGGAAGAGGACCCGAGCTTAAAGGAAAAAGCGGGGGCGAGACTGCCGGCGGTGGGGGAGGAAGAGTTTTTTTTGTGTTTTCAACTCCAGCCCCAACTGTCTCAAACAAGAACCAATGCTACCCTAACATTTTTCTTAGGACCAACCTAAGAGGTGCAGTTCATTGTTTCCTTCAAGCTAAGAGCAGGTGACTCTCAATTCCTTCACATTGAAGTGATAACCACTCCACTATAAGCTTAAGGTCATAACCCTGACCCAGGGGTCTGAAACCTTTACGATCCAAAAGTGACGATTTTTCCATAATTTCTACCAAAAACATCTTGTTTAGAGCCACAGGTGTTTCAACCTCTTGAAAATAACTTTTTTAATATACAACCTGAATGGTTTTCAGACAGCTCCTTAAGCACAGCACACAAAAGGCTCTGATTGCAGCACTGTATAGCCAATCCTCCAGCAGAGATCCTCTGAAAATGAAGGAACTCCCACTCTAACACAAAACAAACACATACAGATCTTTATAACTAGTACTTCATGAGTACATTCTGTCTTTTTTTTTTAACCAAAAATCTAGTAAACTCTCAAAATTTGCTTTTGTAAGCAGGCTTGCAGTGTTAAAAGAGCCATGTTGTCCTGTCAAACAAGGCAATTATATGGACTGATAAACATCAACAAGCGCTCAAAAAGCATGTCTTAATAAAATAAACTGACACTCAGAGGAGGACCTGAGAAAGTCAGAAATTACTGGGAGGATACGGTTCAAATAGTAGTGAGACAAGTCCAGCCTGACATGCTGATCTATCAAGTTAGGCCAGAAAGAGGTAAAGAACATTCCAGAGTTTTACACAGAAACCTCCTCATGCCCTGTGACCACTTACGTTTTGAGACACAACCAGAACCAGTCCAAAAAAATAAACTTTAAAAAAATCACATCAACCTTTACCTGAATAAGATGAAAACAGTGCAGATGAGTACGAACCTCATTATGAGCCACATACATCATTCACAGGACCAGCAGATAAGTCGCTGGGTGAGCTGAAGGAAATACTTTAACAGGCAGCCAGCAGCCCAAGCATGGGCGGAGGTTTGCATAGGGACCATAAGGACATGTCCCAACCAAAGTTTTGGAATGACCTACTTATCCCTACTAACGATTAAAATTTGATTTGCATGTTTATAATGTACAACACAGCATTAATGCAGCAGTCACTTCTTTTTCTCTCGGAGCTCCGCTGCCTAGTAGCTGCTGCTGCCACTCAGAGTTCCTGCCAGTTTTTTTCTGTCCCTTAAAGGAATAGTACACCCAAAACATGATTAGCCTTCATTTTCTACTCNAAAAACGACAGGCAGAAATAAATAGCACTGAAGAAATAAATAGGATAAAAAAGTACATGGAAGAATAAAACAGACAAAAATGTTATAACATGCACATAAATAAATACTTAGAAAATAAAATAATAAATAAATAAAGTTGAAGGTTATAATGGACCATAAGTAAGTTAGTTAGTTATTACAAAGGCGAATAAATAAAGAAGCTAATTAGAAGAGATATATACATTTATGTCTCACTATATAATTTAATTTCTACCTACATTTATTTGTTAAGTGTAATTTCTGGGGCAATTGATTTTATGCTTATATTTTGAGCATTTATTTATTTCTGTATTTATTTTTAAACATGGTAGAGCTGGTACTCCATAAGGATTTGTTAAGACTGCTCCAAAAATGCTGTTTTATGAGTAAACTATAAAACTGCAGATTTGGAGTCAGAGAAACCTTTTCCTTTTGGGTGTCAGATGGGGAGACGTGAAAATGGATTCCTTAAATTATGTGCTAAAAAGATCAGCTGTCATTATAACTGTCAACCCACTAGACAACAGACTGCCAAGCTCTTTAGTTGTTGCACCAAAAGGCCCTCCACAAAAGGTAGACCTTACAGCAGTGCTTTCACACACAGAATTCATCCCTTGCCAGGTGGATTGTTTACTGGCCTCCCTCATCTGCCTCCACCTGTCATCCCACTGGCTGTTCAGGAAATACTATATAATGGCAGCAACCTCTCCACCATTTTATGGTTCACTGGGTATGGCTTTGCGCTCCAGTACGCTTTTGCACGTTTTCAACTTGGAGCTGTTAAGAAGAGCTGATGTGGGGGGGTGGGGTACACTCACCACCTTTCTGTCTCCCTCTTCTTCATAAAGGTAATGTGGCTTGACAGAAACATGAAGATGCGCCAGGCTTTTGATGCTAATGTTTTGTGTGTTGCATATGAATGAAATAAAACTAGTTACAAAAAATGTTTACCCTTGGATGAATTAAGTGCTTTTGTCTCTGTAGAATAAAATGGAAGAGAATAGTTTAGTTTATTATTCCAGGCAGAGGAGAAAAGTAGCAAAGTATGTTCTTTTTTTTATTGATTCTTGGAAGTACTTGTTTGAGTATCTTTACTTTACTTGAGTACTTTTGTTGGGGGTACTTATAACTTTAACTCCACAACATTTCAAAGTCACATATTGTACCTTCTTCTCCACTTCTAGGAAGCTGCCACTTACCTGTTCCATTTAGCTCAGTTTAACTTTGTAATCCGCTGTTGCTGTTTTTCTTTCTTGAAATGCAAGTTTAACATGTAAGATAGCAGCCCTTAGGACTGAATATGGACACCACTGCTTTAGATATTTGCATGAATTTCCACAAATGAGACAAAGTCAGGGGTGATATTATTTGCAGGTTATAAATTTTATTAAGGCCTGCATGTTAGTTGTTGCCATGTGGCCAAGTTGTTCTGTACCATGAGTTCTTAAAGCTACAGTGTGTAATAATTACAGGGATATACAGTCAGAAATGTAATATATTATACATAACTATGTTATTTATCATAA
>NW_015150672.1:55783-81233 GCF_000732505.1 Cyprinodon variegatus
CATGGTATGTTTAGATGAAATAGAATACACTATTTGCAGTCCAGCTTTAATGTGTGGAAATGAAGTTAGGTTCAAGATCATTTTCATGTTTTGGATGCTGTTATCTACACTTCAGATGTATGAAGTATGTGAAATGGGCTACAAAGAGTAAATACAGCCCAGTTTTACAAGTTGTAAATTGAAGTTAATATATTAAATCCTCTGTGTCAGTTCCTCCTCTAGTTCCCATGTACATGTAAATACAATACATTTATTTGCAGTCCCTTGAATTCATTATTCTGCTTTGTTTAATGATAGAGAGAATATCAGATTAAAATAAATAAGAGTGGGTTTAACCTCTGAACAATTGTATATCTTCAAAAGGCAATACAGGATAAATCCACATACAACAGACATATTTAGACTATATTTTGTTAAATAGGCATGTATTTACCTTCTGTTGCTGGTGTGTTCAAATGCAAGCCATTTTAAAGTGGAAAAAAGTCCCAATTCAATATTGATCGGAGCGGGTGATGCTTCACACATTGACAAACAACATCTAGTGTTTGTAGTGCTTTTAAAATTTGTATAAATCTAGCAAAAATGCTACTTTTCTCTTTAAATGACATGGTTTGGTGAATATGTGCCCCTACACTCATGTAAAGCATAAAAAAGCAGCATGCATAGGAAAAATGACATCAGACCAATTAAACTTCAGACTAATAGTGTCCCTACCAAAGTTGAAATTTGACCACCGGGCAGAGCCAAAATGACCAAAACCGAGACGTCTTTAGAAGTGCTTTAATATGAAAAAATAGTTATATAAACAATTAGATCCCTGCAATTCATTCAATATTCAAAGATGCAATGGGGGGAATTTTCTTTTATTCACTTTATATATTATTAAGAGATTCGTCTAGTAACAGGAGTGTTATGATGTTCTTGGGGACTTTGCATTACTTTCTTTCAGGGGTTTCAGAGGTCCTTGTAAGTACAGTATAATATCCATTTTATGGATTGTCAATCAGCGCCTTTGTTGCCATTTAAATGCTACTTGTTCAGAATCACAATTCTGTCTTAAAAGCTTTACTTAAAGACAAAACCAAATTTTGCTATTCAAAGCAAGCATTGTTAGAGTGCTTTCATATGAGAGAGCTTTTTACACAGGGGGTAGTGTAATTATCTGTACTCCTACTCTCTGCAATCCTAAGCATTACACCACAGCAGGATAGACTGCTGTCAAAATTTTAATCCCCACTCAATTTTCATCAGTGCACTTCATCTTCCTACCAGCAGCTAGTCAAACACATTCTGATCAACCCAGCTAGAGGTATTACAAATTACAACAGCTTGGTCTGTATCGTAGACATTATTTCTTCAATTCATTTTTTTTACTTTCTAGGGAAAGGAAATGTTAGATTCTAATTTTTTTATCAAGCAAATTCTGATGCTTGAAAGTATTACATATTTCCCTCATAAGGACAACACATCAAAGATATTACTTTAAAAGTCTATTGAAGTAAGGGGTCAAAGGGTGGGTCATTAGACTTACTGATGAAGACTTGCAGGATTTTCAGTGTGCAAGAGCTCATGAAATCTGCACTGTTCTTGCTGTTTAGCCCCCACCCCATTTGGAACATGCAACAAAAAGGAGCGTACAGGAGAGTACAAAGTAGGGAGAAGAGTGATGTGATCAGGAGGAGAAGAATGGTTTGAGGTTTTTATAGGGGAGGTTGTTGATGAAAACAGTGAAAAGTGTAAATAATCACCTATTTCCATTAAAGGTACAGTGGAGGATTTCTTTAATTTTTGAAAAAAATGCAGGTGCACAACTCTGTACCTGCTACCGAGAGAGAACTATTAAACGCGTGTGAGAGAATGCAAGATCCAATTTCTCCTTGTGCACACTCAGTTTAAAAATTGCTGTTTGCATCGCCAATAAAAGCTTGCCCTCTAAAAGAAGATTTGCAATTTTTCCACTATGTCAGACTCCCTGAAAACACGGTCAAGCACATAAGGTGGCCTTATGTAAACATATCACCAGAATAATTGACAATTAAGAGGACCACTTATTTAGATGATCCACCCAGAAAAAGAACATCCTTCACTATACCTTTAAACTGGGTGGAAATTTCTTTGAAGCAAACCAGTCCAGAGATTTATGGCCTCCCTTTATAGCACTTTTTGGTGTCTTTATAGCAATGTAGGTCTACTAAATATCTAATAAGGAAAAATAAAAAGATCACACCAAAATAAAAACTCGGCAAAAAGATGCCTGCTTTCAAACTGCACAACCATGTATTTTCTTTTAATCTGATATCCATTTACAGTGTTTAAAACTAGTCTAGCTATTATTTGTCTGATTAGTTCAAAACTGAAATCCTGAAATACCCAATGTGCAAACAGGTGGCAAATAGAGCCAACAGGAATTGCATAGTTTGAAGGAGTGTTGTGCTTATTGATAAAATGCTGTAGCTAATACCATTGACATGGTTTGCCGTTTTCTTTCAGTAACTCACTTCTACATCTTATGTGTGAAGCTTTATGGGAATGCAAAGGACAGATATCCAAATAAAACTGTCGTTTTAGTAAAAGTGCATAATAGACTAACGAGTCAGTTTTTTTTTTTATTCTTCCAGTCAGCACATACACAAACTACTGTTCGAAATGTCCCTTTAGTCATGCGCTCAGAACATTGAACCCATAATTGAGGCAGACAGGTCAAATTGAGAAACAAGTGTTTATTTATAAAAGCATGTGGCTGCTCGTAAGCTGGTGCGGGCTCACTGGATTCTCTGATAAAGTTCAGTCCGAGCCCAGAAGAGATAGAAGTGGTTTCTCCAAAACTTGTTACAGAGCCAATTCCAGAGATCCAGGAGAGAAGAGGAGCAGCGACCAGCAGCAGCCAGAACACGCAGAGGAACAGCAGGATCCAGAGGGGCAAATCCAAGCCGAGGTGAGTAGACAGGTCCAAAGTCGATAACAGACGGAATCCGGAGTCAAGAGACACATGGACAGGCAGACAGAGCAGAACGGGCTGCACAAAAACTCTGAAGTCAGGGGGCAAAAGCAGATCAGGAACAGGCAGAATTAACACAACATGGTACGCTAGAATTAGTCTCACAAAAAGCTTGAATAATCTGGCACCAATGGCTGGAAACAGGTAGCTTAAAGGGAAACGCTGTTTTTTACATTGGCCCCTTGATTTTACGTTATTACATCATGTTCTACTCACCCATGAGTTTTGTGTCATTTGGAGCTGTTCTGAAGACGTTCTGTTCTGAAGATATTCCGTTAGGTTATATCCAAGTAACGTCTTCCTATGGGCAACGAGTTGAAGGCACTAACTAAACTGTTCATAATTTATCATTTATGGTGTGCCAGCATTCATCGTCATACTCACTCCGCTTTGTTTAAAAAANGATAAAGTTCAGTCCGAGCCCAGAAGAGATAGAAGTGGTTTCTCCAAAACTTGTTACAGAGCCAATTCCAGAGATCCAGGAGAGAAGAGGAGCAGTGACCAGCAGCAGCCAGAACGCGCAGAGGAACAGCAGGATCCAGAGGGGCAAATCCAAGCCGAGGTGAGTAGACAGGTCCAAGGTCGATAACAGACGGAATCCGGAGTGAAGAGACACAGGACAGGCAGACAGAGCAGAACGGGCTGCAGAAAAACTCTGAAGTCAGGGGGCAAAAGCAGATCAGGAACAGGCAGAATTAACACAACAGGGTACGCTAGAATTAGTCTCACAAAAAGCTTGAATAATCTGGCACCAATGGCTGGAAACAGGTAGCTTAAAGGGAAACGCTGTTTTTTACATTGGCCCCTTGATTTTACGTTATTACATCATGTTCTACTCACCCATGAGTTTTGTGTCATTTGGAGCCGTTCTGAAGACGTTCTGTTCTGAAGATATTCCGTTAGGTTATATCCAAGTAACGTCTTCCTATGGGCAACGAGTTGAAGGCACTAACTAAACTGTTCATAATTTATCATTTATGGTGTGCCAGCATTCATCGTCATACTCACTCCGCTTTGTTTAAAAAATATATAAATATAAAAAATATAACCTCAGATGTCTGGGGGACAGTGAATCGCCTACATGTTATGAATGCTGGCGTACCATAAATGATAAATTATGAACAGTTTAGTTTGTGCCTTCAAGTCATTGCCCATAGGAAGACATTACTTGGATATAACCTAACGGAATATCTTCAGAACAGCTCCAGATGACACAAAACTCATATGGGTGAGTAGAACATGATGTCATAACGTAAAATCAAGGGCCCAATGTAAAACAAACGGCGTTCCCCTTTAAATAGAAGCAGTAACAGGGGGATCTGATTAGAGTCAATGAACACAGGGCAGAGCAAAGCAAATGAGAGAAAAAAATAGACAGACCTAGCCATACGTGCCAAGATCATGACACTTTCAGCCACTTAAAAAGTTTTTTTTAGATGTTTTCAATAACTTTGACAACTCTGCTTGGTTAGAAACATTAACAGAGTCTCCTCCATGTTTCACAGTAGGGACAGTGCTCTTTACTTGATAGTGACTTGGCACATTAGCTTTCCATCTACAGTTTTGCTTGATGATGGTTTATGACATGACACCCAAATAAAAATACACTGAAAGTAGTGGTTGTAATTTGAAAATATGTACTGTAATGTTTATGACAACTTTATGTGATGAAGCCTAGGTGAAAATGTCTGACCTTGACTCAAATGACGTTGATTCAACCTTCCTCCTTCTCCACCTTTACCATAAGCTCCATTTGACCCTATGTTCACATCGCTGCCACATTGTCCCATCCAATGATTCCTCTGGTCTTTCCTGCATTCACAAGGCATCCCCAGCTGCTGCGGCAGAAGACCACCATGTTGCACCTGGTTCTTCCAGAGATTTCTTCACAAGGCGAGTTTTTTCTCTCTACCCCCGCATCATGCTTGCTATTCATGGAGCTTTATATGAACCGGTACCTTATTCCAGCTGGCATCCATCTTCATTCTTTCTCCATTTCACCACAAATTTCCGGCCTGGGGAAAATTAATCTCGTTCTCCTTGTATGCTGGTGTATATAATCTAAGGAAATTTCAGGGCTGCTATTTCCCACCATAGCCCGAACTCCAAAGATTTGAATATTCTTCTTTCTTTGTGTGAATTTTTCCAGGTTGGATTAAAGTTAGAGTGACATTAAAAGTGTAAATATTGTCTCATCGAAATACTTTCAGGCCTTTTTCAGTTGCCACTGGAAGGAAGTGTTTCTATATTTATAGTAATGTGACCCAGCGTTTCAAAAATAAAACAACAACTCAACCAACCCAGTTCATTTTACCTACTGTAGCATCCATAACTTATGCAAAATTTGAATATTTTGTTAATGTTTTCCAACCTCGACACATTAAACTGACAGACTGCCTCAACATGTTCACTGCATGCGGAGCTCAAAACCCACTAAACTCCTCTTAGTCTGTGGTTTAAATCATTTTCGCATGTACTTTTGGAAAATATCCATATTTAGTTTCATTTATCCTCAAGTCACATTAAGTAACCAAGCAAACACATTTTGTTGACTTCATACATTTAAATGTAAAACACCCAGCAAGAAACATTTAGGGTGTGATTATAGTCAGACATGAAGAATAAAGCTTCCCCAAACGTCTTTCGCCTTTGAATGATTCATCTACTTCTTTTGCTGAAGATGAGATTTCCAGCATGTGTGGGGTCATTCAGCGTAATGTCAGATGGGGCTTGATCCACCTTCCTCAGCATTCCTGAAGACGGAGCCTTCTGGAAGGAAACATCATGCATAATCAATCAGTTTTCCATTTTTTCTGCCCTTACCAGTTTGATTTCTTACCTTAATGTCATGTTATCATGACAACATGATTACAGTATGCGTTTCCAAAAATGTTCAGCAAACATAAGCGTAATTGTAATGTAATGTAATTGCTTTGCAGCTGATATGGTGCTTCAGGCCAATATCATACAGCTACAAAAAGTTTTTATGTCCAATCGTGTTAGAGCCACTAACTGTTGGAATTCCAGGTTATAGATTACTACAAAAGTAGAGTTTAATCAAAAACAGAAAGAAAATATTAAATGGCTTTAAACCTTTTACAAACCAAATAAAAAAAATTAAATATAAATATGTATATTTATTCAACATCCCCACAACTGTAAACATATTGACAGGTTTTATTTTTGCTTTATTTCCTGCTAACAAACTAATTCTGCGACTTATTTCCAGCTAAATGGGGTCAGTGTTTATTTACATTGTGTGATGATGACTCAAAAGTAGGATTATTTTGATTTGAAGATGATTTATCAATTCCTCAACCTGCCATGATATTGAACTGGGAGAAATGAACAAATTTTACAACCTGCAAAATATTTTCCTACTTTGTTGATTCCATGGTGGTAGAAAAAGTCTCGTGTGTGCTGATGCACAGGTTTACATGGAAGCAGATGTTCAACTAAGCCAGTGTCTGAATAATCAACATGGACATTTTAAATCTGATAAAAGCTGTTTGATATTCTCTCATATCTTCAAGTCTACCCTAAAAAGGCATTATGGAGTTCTCTAATTATATGCATTGACGCTGAGCTACTGATGTGTCAGTCTTCTCATCGAATGATGTTTAAGTGATAAAGGGTGAAATAAAAATTGTATTTTAAAGATATTTTTCAATACGAAACTTACAAAGTGTCCCTTTAAACTATTATTAAGACTCATCAGAGGCATTTACTTCAAATAAATGGAACAGAGTCCTGCCCTTTTGGGTCTAACAATGGGTCCCTCAGTAGAGCAGTCTGTTTAGGCTCAGTTACAGTCCACACACTGCTGCAGACATCCATGCTATCAGCTGTGAGGGAATGGAAGTTGTGACAAATCTAATCCTTTAGAGTAGAAAGACTTATTTCCATCAACAAGCAGACTAATCCTCGGGAAAGTTCTAGGCAGCTACACCACAGGCTTACTTTTTCATGAAGCCATGTACTATGGAATACACCAAAGAATGATTTGATCTTAACATCAAACCCATCAAATTTACAATACAATGAACAAATGATCATTGTGGAATTAGATAAAAGTATTATTTCTAAATATGCTTGGCTTGAAAGAAAAGTAGAAACTGATACTTACAAAGAAATTCTCTAGTGCAAGATGAAGTACACACCCCCGTCCACATGTACAGACCAACGCGTGCTCCACTCCAGAGGACCAGCTTTGGTTCCAGAGAATTGGCTTACTATCAGTCCTCCAGCAGATGGATTTCCATTACAGCATTATGCTGATGTGCCAAACTCACCCAGTGAACTGGCAAGCGCTCCAAACAGCCCCTTTGGCAAATTCATGCATCTTGTGAAAAACAGGAGCTCTGGTGTCGTTTGCCAGGCTGTATAAAATTAGTTTAGCAACACAACAGAGACTTTGGCACTAAGGTTCCTACTTTATGATGTAGATAAAACATCAAATTCATTTTTTGACCCTTGTTATATAATTGTCTTACGATAAGGGCATATTAACCTGCTTAATTTAAGGGGAAATTTACTTTTTTCTGAAAAATGTTGTTTATTTTTAGATCAGGTTTTGCGGCGTCACTATCCCAGCTTTTGTCTGTTTTGCTAAATGCTGCTGGGCGGCACACAATATATTAGTAAATTTGATGGAAAGTGATGTCAAAGGTCTCATCTAATCTGCATTGGTAGTTCCTACTGGAGTTACATTCCAAAAGACCAAATACGGTTCAGATTCAGGACCAGATATGAACGGGGCTCAAATGTAACTCAAAAAAGTCAGATATGGGACAGACCTGAGCATTCACACTAGTTAACAGCATTAACTTAACCCCAAAATAAGCAAACTTCAACCACATTTGCCCGTATTCTGTACAGAGCTTTGGAGTGAATAAAGAGCACTGAAATCTAAAGAGAAGGTGATCATTGGTCTACCAACATTCTGAATAGCCTCAGCCTCCCGAGATGTAATGACCTTCTGATAATCCATTACTCAGCAAAAGTGCAGTACACCTTCCTTACCTTGCTTCTACTCCTCCTCCACCAGTAAATAAAGACTGGATCCCAGAGGCTCTCTTATGGGCAGTAGGGGTGCTATGGAGGTTACTGGTAAGTTATAGGTGCACCTGCTTATCCAATTGGTTTCCGGTATTAAGCTTCAAGTGCTTCAAGAACACTTTATGTGGTTGTTACCTTGAAAGGTAAATATTATTGCTGACCTGCAGATATATCAAACTGACTTTAATTACTTACCATTCTGCTAAATATACCACTAAATGTGTACATTTGCAAGAAATCTGTCCTAAATTGCTAAAATTTAAAAAAGAAAGCCTAAAGACAATCTCAGGCCAAAATCAGAACACTCAGACTGCTGAAGACTTGAAGTCGGTCAAGGATCTCAACCAAGGTGCGAAAGGCGGTGAGTCCAAATGGCATCAGCTCCAGGCTTCTGAGATGTTGTACAGATAAAATGTTTGCATCTTGTGCTACATGTTCAGCTTAAGCCTGAGGCTGGGAGAAGTACCATAGTTGTGGACGACCTCTTGAGTGGTACCAGTGCCAAAGACAAAACTTTCAAAGAACCTCAGGAGCTACAGGCTTGTAGCGCTGACTTCACACATGATAAAGATCCTTGAACGGTTAGTGTTACACCATTTATGCCCCCTGGTGAAGACTTCATTGGATCCACTGCAGTTTGCCTACTAGCCTGGGATTTGGGCAGATGATGCTGTCATCTTCCTCCTGCACCAAGCCTTGACTCACCTAGAGAAACCTGAAAGCATTGTTAGGATCATGTTCTTTGATTTCTCCAGTGCTTTGAACACCACCCATCCAGTAATCCTAAGGTACAAGCTGTAGCTGTAGACTTCTCCAATAACTCCCCACGCTATGACCTCCTGATGATTCTCCCATAGTTGGCCTCATCACAAGTGGGGACGTCTCCGAGTACAGACAGTGGACCCAGAACTTCGTGGTCTGGTGCCAGCAGAACCACCTTCTTATTAATGACGGGAAAACCTAGTGTTAGACTTTCGCAGAACCAGATGATGGACACTGGTGAACATCCAGGGAACAGACATTAAAATAATGTACTCTTATAGGATCCTGGGTGTTCACCTGAAAAAAAAAACTGGACTTGACTCACAACACTGAGGCCCTTTAAAAGAAGGGTCAGAACAGATCTTCCTGGAGGTCTCTTGAAGTGCAGGGGGCTTTCCTAAAGACCGTCTTTGACTCCGTTGTGGCATCAGCCATCTTCTATGTAGCGTCTGTTGGAGCAGTGGGTTATCTGTAGCTGAGATGAAGCGGCTGGATAAGTTGATCAGGAAGGCCAAATCTTTCATTGAATGCCCTCTGGACTAATTGCATGTGGGGAAACAAAAGGAAAAAATAACATAACATCTAAAATAACATCTTTGTTGGATAATGTCTACTACTCCATGCATGAAGCTGGAGAACTGGAGAGCTTTTTCAGTGACAGATTGCTGCATCCTAGATGTACCAGGTAGCGTTATCACAGATCCTTTCTCCCAGCAGCTGTAAAACTTTATTAACATCACTGTTCCCAATAACCTTGTTAAGATGTTACATTCATGCTGATTTTTGCACAGTTTCGATCTCAGTTCAATAACATGCTGCTTTCATTTTTGCATATCTCTGGTGTTGCTGCTATTTTCACATTTCCATTACTGTAAAAATGCCCACAGCTGTTTATTGATTATTTATTCTCCAGATACAATGTAATGTAAAAACACTGTACAGTACAGTACCTATTTGTTTATTTTCTTAACTCTTTTACTTATTGTTATTTTTATACACTTTCTAAGGTCCACAATTTCCTCATTGTGTGACATTAAACTGATTTTCTATTCTATTCTAAAATGTCCACTCTGACTTATTTGGCAAACATAAAAATAAAAAAATAAAAACTTTGAATTTATATCTGTGTAATTGTTGAGAAGAAGTCTTAACTAGAAGTAACCAGTATCACAAACAAACCTAAAGCAAGGGAAATACTAGGTGAAAGGGTTGTTTTAACGTTCTGTTATTCAAAAATAAAGGAAAAATTACTAGGTTGCCTTCAGAGAGAGATGGTAAATTGAACTGAGAGCTGAATGAGTGTTGAGTGAAAGAGAGGGAAAGCACAGAAATTACACCAAATCCGACAGAATAGAGACTAATGAATTCCTGGAGAACCAGAGAAGCGAAGGCTGAGTGAAAGCTGGAGAGACAATAGTAGAAGAAAAGTGCAGCCCCTCAAATTATGACAAAGGGAAATTGATAAAATGGATCAGATAAAAATGCTCTGTCAACAAGGCCACATTTGTGCTAAAAAAAATCATAACTGCTTCCGCCAGGGGAAGCAAAATCACAAACTAAAAACTGTTTAGAAATTCAAGCTTTAATTTGACTACATTTATATATATGATAAACCGGTTCCATCATGGGGTTGTTTTGCTCTGTAGCTTCCAGTTGAAAACATTGGAAATACCAGATACAACTGTAAAATACTTAAGAAAACACTTAAGAAATTTGGTATAATGGAAGACGAAGCTGAAAGGACACTGAAGTATCTATATCTCATTGATTATACTTTTGAATCCATTCGGCATATGACTCGAGCATATATTTTGCAGTGATTTGGTAAAAAACACTTTCAGGCAAAGGTGTTTCTTTTGACTTATTTTGAGATGGGTGTTGGTCATGAAAAGAAATAAGTCAGTTACAAGAAACATTCGATAGTCAAAAAACACAAACACTGAGAAATATGAGTAGGGAGAACAGTTTAAATGTGCCTTTGATCCCAAATAATTATAGTTCTGGTGTTTTTTTGTTATTGATGTAGCTTTTTTGGCTAAGGAGAAGTTATATAATAAAAATAACATGGATATATAAATTAGGAATATACTAGGATGACACCAGTTTCTCAAGTAAAATAATCAATTTCTAAAAGGTTTCTTCTTTTATTTTTATTTGCTTTCCAAATATTTTCAAAATGGAATCTAGGACACGGTTTTAATTGTTTATGGGGGGATTGTGAAACATGGTATGAATTGTAAAAAGAAGAAAATGGAACAATACATTATATTGTCTCAAAATAACTTAAATGGAAAACAGAAGCAATGTCACAAAACTTTACTTCTTATAAAGCAGAATGTTTTAATGTTACTGTAACTTCGGTTTATTAGCTTTAAATACAATATCTAAATTGAAATGTAACAATATATATAACTTTTTCATCAATTTAGAGATATAAAATAAATTGACATTTATGTTTTTTCAAGAAGCACATGCAAAAACAACGAAAAAAACGTAAAAACGTGGCAAGCAGCACATCACCACCAGTAAGTGTGGACCAGGACAAACAGCACAGTTCTTCTTGTCTTGTTCACATGCTGATTCCACATAAAAACACCCTTTTGTGATTTCTAATTTTGTAGGGAGTAACAGTTTCACAGCTTTTTAAGTAAAGAAGTAAAAGTACAATTTTATGTCTCCAAACTAACAAAATAAAAGTAAAAGTCTTGATTAGAAAAAACACACAGTACAGCACAGATCCTCCAAAAAAGTACCCTATTAAAGTAGTTATTTACTATAAAACTCTGCTTTTAATAGCAAAATGAAATAAAACACAAAGATAACATTAACATCAACAAGAAACACAAAATGTACTTTCTTAAACTGTCATGTCAGTTCCCAAATTTTAACCCATATTTTAAATGTGCTAAAGATAAATGCACAAAAGAGAAGACAGAGGAATCTGGTCAGTATTTAGAGAACGGCAAATACTTAGGGATTCTTCTTTGAATTGATTAATAAGGAATTAGAGCTTCTGAATGAGATCTTGAGAATATTGTGAGACAAAAATAAACAAAATAACAGGGTGCATTAGGTTATACGTGTGTAATTTAAGGAGTTCATAAGGATAAATCTAATGTGTGCAATTTAGTCAATCTCTACATACGGTAACTTAAATTCTGATATCAATTGTCTTTTTAATGCTATTATTTCTTGGTAGGTTTAAAATAAATGGTTTATTTACTGCATGTTAGTAATAACTTTACCAGGTCTTCACTGTTTGTTTGCAATGCAAGTTAAGCATTAAACAACAAAATAAAATAAAATAAATTAAATAGGGAAATGTGAAATGAGATTTTTGAGTCACGTAAACATGGGATTATGCTCTTATCACATGAATCCACTAAGCAAACTTTAGGAATCTTCTTTAGCAGCTATTGTTTTCTGGGCTCAAGGACACAAAGATAGGCAACAAAGCCCAGATCCTGCCAGAACCCATGAAGTGTGTACCCTTCCTATTAATCCCAAAAGGCAAATGCAGTGAAATCATCTTTTTCCCCTTGATGTTTCCAATGTATTGAGTTAATGCCTGCGGCCAGGTCTTTGTGAGCTCTCTGTCAGAGACTGGCCACATGTTTTCATAAGTCGATAAATTTAAAGTGGTGCTTCTTAACATGTATCTGTGTTTTATGCCTCAAGTAAAATTTTGTAAAACACAATATAAGAGGTTTAAGATTGTCATCCTTTATCATAGTATATGAAACAGAAATACTATAAACAAAAAAATTACACAACTATGAGATTTATTTCATCTTGCTAGAATCACTGGATGTAATGAACTCTTCTGCCAGCAGGGAGTGCAATGTTCCTCTTACCCCTAGTTACTGTATCATAAAGCCACCTGTTGGGCATGCAAATACAGTCATCTTTACTTTAAGAGTGTCAGAACTCTGGCAACATAACGACATCTGCACGATAGGGAGCGTCTCGTGTTTTAATTAAAATCAGTCTGTGACTCAGAATACTAATCTGTGATGTTATCAGAAAACCCTAAAGAGTTAGTTGCTATTCCAAGCACATTCCTGCAGAGTAGTGACCACAAACAACATAGATTAGGGATTAAGGATCACAGAGGGACATTTCACATGGAGTACACTGTGTGTATCTGCATATAAAGTAGAGAAAATTCCCTTCTCATTAAAGTTGCCTCAGGCATGGTGATCATCTTCAAAATGAAAACTAAAATAAATCAGGAAGTTGTATTTATCACAGTGATTTTCCCAAAAATTACAGTTTGATATCGCATGCACATGCTTAATAAATGTGCTCAAATGGAGGGTTTCAGGTTGAGTTTAATGTTTAGCAATAAATCTAAATATACTATCTAATCTAATATGGTGTTATACACTGTATAAACAGTTATAATAATTATGGAGGTTGCTGCATGACAGAGATTTAGTTTGAGAAAAGAATTAAGCTCTTAATCTTCCGCGAAAAGGAAGACATATCGCTATCCAAGAGTACGTCAACAGCATACATTAGGATGGCTGATGGCAAGTAGAGCTTAAAAACAATATCTCTGTCAGCACTTCTTTAACAGTTCTCTGATCCGCTGATTTCATGAAAAAAATAGTAGGGTCAGCTCCCCGGAGTATTAAAGAGTGCACCTTCCACCTCTCAGCCATGCAATTCCTGTAATGTCTCCTGGAGAAATGCAGCAAAAATAAGGGTCCCCAGAGAATGAATATATATATACATATATATATATATATATATATATATATATATATATATATATATATATATATATATATATATATGTGTGCAAAGCTGTGCATATAAAGCACTATTATTCTAATATGATCTATAGTAGATTGTGTCTTCTGTTGAACCCTATCAGAGGACCTCTGCGGTTGTTAAAAATATTCCATTGAAAGGTGAAGCAATTCATACCCCTGGAAATGTAGCTTTAAAGTAACTTTTTAATTTAATCAAGAGATTTCTTCAGTCTGGAAGTATTTATGTTTTGAAATCCTCCTGCCAAAGTCCTGAATTCAATGTAAAAGAGAATCTGTGGAAGGAGCAAGAGATTAGGGTAATGGCAAACAGGCCTCTCAGTCTCAAAGCCTTTAATCTCATCGTCTAGCAAACGTTAAAAAATGTTGGTTAGCAGTTCTAAGAAATGAATAAGATGTTGAAATCTGAACAGTCATTTTATGCTCACATTTTACACAATCACCAAACCTTTCAGAAGAACGCCACTTGTTTTATGGGTGTTTAATCCTTTCACAATATTCCCTCTGAAGAAAACATGTTTCTTAAAACAATACTTAAGTAACAAGTTCATTTTTTCTGAAAAGAAAAAAATTAGTCATTTGCTGTTGTTTATTTTTAAGAAGGTTGTTCCAGCATGTTTTCCGATTAGGGGTTGAGGGCGTGCAGGAGGGCTAAAAAATGACAGACTAGCTGTTCAAATCATTTTTAAGAGGCAACCGTGTCAGTTTCTCATTGAAAATGCAATTGAAGGCCTCGATCAACAGAAGTTACATTCATATCTGATGTAAGCAATCAAAAACCGCAGTAATATATGATAAACTCAAGTATTTACAAATGTTCTCTCTGGGTTGGCCTTATCTGGAATACTTTGGCTGTCTGGGCCAGGCACTGAGGTGTTAATCAGTGTCACTAATGGATGCCGAGCTGCCAGGAAACATGACCATAACAGCTGGAAATCATCAAGGACAAGATTGCACAGGAGGAATTACAATAATAAGACCGTCATGGTTGAAGAAAATGGGAAAGAAAATGTCACTGAGCATCTTTTGCAGGAGAGGGAGAGCTGTAGACTACTCTTATCAGATGTCTAGATATGACACACAATGAGAACAATGAAGGATCTTGGTTGATCAATAATATCTATACCAGCTTTGCAATAATACTAATTCAGTTATGACGATAAAACAACCACAGAACACCTGATAGCACCAAGCTGGTAATCAAGAACAACTTTCAACAGGGACTACGAACCCATTTTACACAACTAAATAATGACATAATGTCTGCTTTTGTTCCAGCTAAGAAGCCTGAGAGATGAATCATTCATGTTTTGCTAAATACAAAGTAAGGTTTTTGGGATTGACATGGATTTATCTCTGCACTGTAGAATATAAAAGAAAGAGCTCAGGGAAAAATCTAGTTTTAAATCATGCAGAAATTATAATAAAAAAAAGAAAAGAAAACCTACAGGTTTTTGGTTGGTGCTTGATATATTTGAGAATACAACTTAGAAGTTTTGGAAGGTATCTGGTACTTTAAAAGACATTTCCAAAAACTAACTTTCAAAGAAAGTTCAAAGAAAGTATCAGTTATAGTGGGTACCTGTGAAGCAGAAATTGGTGAGGTATTCAAAAATGTTACAGTAGAATCATTTTGATATTTTCTTACTTAAAGGAATTTTCCAAGAAATCATTAATAAATATGCTACTGAAGTAGAGAGTTGGCTCATAACATCTGATTAATGTATTAAAATTATGCAATAAGAAAGACAGTTAAAGATGTGCAGAGTATGATATTTTTAATTAAAACATGAAATAAGAAAATAGGTTGCCAAATATATGTCTAGAAAAAACAATTTTACACATTTATTTTCCTAACATAAAGCTGCACTGCAAAACTTGATCCAAAAATTAGATAAAATGTTTCAAAATAAGTCCACTTGTCCCTAATTTGAGCAGGTAATCATCATGATCTGCTAATGAAATTTGTAATTCGGCAATTAAAGATGATAAGATATCACACACATTGAGATTGGATAATGGAGTTTTTTTTTATATTGAATGTAAATCATCTTAATCCATTGACTTATCAGGGCAAAACAACATAAAATAAATTTATTTTAAAGAGGTATGCCTGCGTTTTCTAATAATAAGTCTTAAGTTACTTTCATTGTAGCTCAGGTCGTCTTCAGAGTCAGTGTGCTCTTGTTCATAAGTATCCGGCTTCCTCCACCACTGACTATTTTTCAGAAAAAATTTACAAAATGTGTATTTGGAAAAGATATACCTTTGTATGTTTCAGTGTTTGAAGTGTATAAAACAGTCTTTAAAGTAGGTTTTGCATATATGTTGTGAAAGAAAAAAAGTATACTGTGTTTGGTGGCTGGTTACTGTAGCTCAAGGGGTAAGTCAAAAACAGGAAGCATGGGTTCGTATCCCAGCTGGGGCGAATGAGCTGCCGGCGTTGGTCCTTAGGCCTTCCAGCTAATACCTGCTTTGGGTCTACTGGTTAGGGTATTGTGCTGAATTCAAGCCCCACTCCCAAGGACTGCCACTCTGGCTCCCTGGCAAGACCTTTAACCCCCACACTGCTCCCTGGGTGCAGCACAATGGCAGCCCACTGCTGCCCAAGGGAATGGGTTAAATGCAGATAGTTCATTTCATTGCTTTGACAATAAAACGCAGGAGAAAAAAGAGAAAAATTAATCTGATCTCCAAATAGCTAAAAGTTACTCGTAGTGGTTGGAGTAACCACAACATTTTACTACAGTAAGAATAGTGATTATCTCAAAAGAATACTACTTAGGGAAAATTCAAAAGTACAGTAAAGTTCAACTAGTGTTAAAAGTACATTTGCTTCCAGAAGTTAGTCAAGTAATAGATACTGGGTAAATGTGTCTAGGTACTACCCCTCTCTGGTGTTAACCCACTACTAAATTATATTAACAGCCAAGATAATAATTCATTAGAAATATGCCAGTACAGTCGGTTAATCCAAAAAGATTAGATTTTGAAGGAATTTCAGTTTACTGCAGGCTTTAAATTAAAAAAACGTAGGTAACGTTTTAGAACAGAAGCGTCTGGATGGACCTACTGTATCAAGGTCAGTTTTATAATTCCTTAATCTCTTTGTTTAACTACTGTCTTTTTCTGTGATCCCTTCTGTTCTTGTAGCATGCTTGCTTAAATTCATAAAAATAATGTGCTGGTTACGAGATAGCACTCATCTTATTTTGGAATTTCAGATTGTACAATGAATGGTATTTCTTTCTGGTTATAAGGTTAACAGGTGATAACCTCAATAAATAATTTATTTAACCAATCACCATAGTTATTTTTTATGCTAGCAAGTGCAAAATTAACACTTCAAACTTCACTGGCTTCATGTATAAGTGTGAGAAATACAAGGTGTGGTGTTTCACTGTGTGAACTGGATGAAATATGAGTCACTCAGTCTTAACACATGAGATCACTACACCTTGCAAATATCTCCAAAGTTATTTATCTAAACACAAAAAAGATAATCAGGTAACAGTTATGGACTGCTGAATTCTGGGTTCTCACACACCCAATGGAAAGATTTTAAAATTGCAACAGATTCTGTCACACAGGCTGCAGACAGCCCTGCCACATCCCAGGGTGAAAAAGATTAGGGTGTTTGCTGAGAAGCACAGAAAGCGCTTCACAATGTGCCCGCCAACAAAAAAACACCCTTAAAAGATTATGAGAAAATTGATGGAAAGATTCTTTTTTGACTGATAAAATCTTAAATTCTTACTTTGTAGAAGGTAGAAATCATTGTTTAAGACGACAATAAAGGGTTTAAAGGAAATGTTTCACAAATAAGCTGAATTAAGTTTTAAATTTTGAATGAAACAAGATGTGCTCTGAAACAGGGTGATAACAACAAATAAAAAACCTAACATGCATCTACTGCCATGTTTGATAGAGTTCCTTCCAAAAAAAAATCTACTGGACTTTGTTTCCAAGTACAGTATGAAGGTTGAATCCAGTGGGGTTTTTTTTGTTGTTGTTTTTTTTGTTTTTGGAATGACAATGACCTGGACAGAGATGGCAAAAGTACTCACTTTCCGTACTTGAGTAAAAGTACAGATACTTGCGTTAAAAAATACTCTGGTAAAAGTGGAAGTACTGATTAAACTTCTTTACTCAAGTAAAAGTAACAAAGTACAGGCTTGTAAATTTACTTAAAGTATAAAAGTAAAAGTAGAAACCACTTTTTTCATGCCGTTGCCTACATTTTAAATGGATGTCTGCCAATAGGACTAGATCTCCGTTGTGTTCATTTTCAATCATCTCGTCGTCCATACTACTATGCTAACGCCACCGCCACCAAGCTGCAATGATTTGCCGCGAATGAATACCGCCGAATCTGTCGATTCATCTTGTAGTGGTGCGTCAAATGCAACGTAGATTCCCATCCAATTATATCGAATTTGGTATTGATGACGGGAAAAATAATAATGGTAACTCCATTTAAATGATTCAAAACTAAAGTAACGACATTTTTTTAAATGTAAGGAGTAGAAAGTACAGATATTTGTGTAAAATGTAAGGAGTAGAAGTAAAAAGTCGCCATAAAAATAAGTAGTAAAGTAAAGTTAAAATATCAGAAAAATCTACTTGAGTACTTCTTTACTTCCCATCTCTGGACCTGGATGACTGAGAATCTTCACCAGCAGATAGATTATTTAGATAACCATACGGCGGACAATATCATCTATTGTAAAAAATCTTGAAACTTGGAACACAAAGTCCAGTGGTTTGTTTTTAACTTTTTTGGGGGGAATGACTATGACCTGGGTGACCTAGAATCTTTACCAGCATCATCTATTATAGAAATAAAGGCCATCTGATGGCACAGGAAGGCTTCTTTGACTTCTTAGGTGGTTATGCATTCATAGCACCTGTAGTTAAATTTGATCTCTTCACTTTAAGTGCTTTATTCATAATTACTTTGCAAAAGGCAAATTTAAAAGAAAAAAAATCAACACTTAATTTGCTTTGATTTGCAAAGAACCTGTGTTTATGATCTGCTTTATAACATTAAAAGATGAAGCTACTTCACCTTTTTGGTCACTTTCTGTTTGTCATTAATAACTGGAATGTTTCTGTTTCCTTTCTTATTGCAAATTATAACAATAAATGCATAACATTTTCACTTGTTGAGTTTTGTTTTACTCTTTTAGATTAGCCTATTCAAAGAGCTTATCTTCAGATATAGAAACTGTGGCTAATATTGTGATTTTAGTATCTGAAGTGTCTTTAAATTTATAATGTAAATGTTTTATTTAATTTAGGAGGTTATATTACGAAAATTCCCTTCTTATGTGTTCCCATATTTTGGTTTTACAGTTAGGAGTGCATTTTTCTTTCTTCTGCCAGATTTAGGTTTTTGCAAGGCAAGGCAAGATTTATTTTACAGCACAATTCCATACATGGACATTTCAAAGTGCTAAAAGTGTCCTCTTTTAATTCTAGCATTATTTAGCATTTCTTTTGGATAGAAGTAAAACTGACTGCTGCAGTAAATTTTACATTTATGATCTGAGTCAGTTGGAATTTACTGCAAGAAGCAAAAGATTCCAGTAACAAATGGAGGCCTTCAAACCTCATAGAACTGAACACCAGAGATGTTCCATTCCTTATGGAGAAGGGAAGAAAAATTAAGGAGGAATTAATTTTTTAAACCATATACCGTTAACTGATATGCTAAATTTGTTTAGAAACGAAGCCGTTGGTTAAAGAAATCCTTAATATTCTTAGGGTGTGGACTGTATGTATATAAAATCTATTGCAGAGTCCCCAGACTACACTCTGTCTCTCTCAGCTCTCTGTATTTTCTGTTTTCATTGAGTCAAGGTCATCATTTCCCCCTGATGTGTAGCAACATGTCAGCCTGTCTCCGCTGCTTTACGGCTCTCTCTAGTGTTCCCTCCTCTGTGTTTGTCACACTATGATTTTCCCCTTCAGTAGTTTTCAATTTACATTGTTTAAACCAGTTGTTGTTTGCAGACAGCAGGGAAGTAAATCTTATAAGCTGCTGTGAAAGCACCGTGACAGTTGTGTCTGTGAAGCCTTTTCATTTGACCCAGTGTCAATAAGCAGGCAGTTCTGACAGAAACTGACAACCCATATAGTTCTCTCTTTTTGCATGTCCTTAAAAGCTTTTTCAGAAAGTACATAGCAAGGTTTGATCAAAGGATGGATGTTTTTATGCTTCATTCAAGTAAAAAGAGTCACAAGTCAGAGGCTATATTGGATAGGGGTGCTCAAAGCTAAGCCTGGACACATCCAGACTTCAGTGCTGCAGTGAGCTGCCAAAGACCTCAAAATTCTTCCTCCATCTATGTTTTAATGTTTGTGCAGAGACAAACTCGTATTGATTGATTGGGTATTTTGGTAGACCTACTTTTCAGCATTCATGAATGCTTCTTTTTATCCAAGGCAAATACTCTAGCAATACTCAGTTCAGTGTCTACAGCAGCAGTGTAATTTTATCCGTTTTAAATAAGTAGTGATAAGCATCATTTGCATTGGGTTGGAACGTTCAACCACATGCTCTTTAGCTTTCTCTTTTGGCTCAACTTAAATAGAAATATAATTTCAGTGAAACTTTTAACGCCAGGTAAAATTTAGTACAAACTGATGTTAAGATATTATTAGCATGAAATACTGATGCATGCAAACAGAAAAAAAATGCACAATATATAGATTTACTGTAGTTGACAAACTGTGAGCACTGTTAAATAATGCTGGCAGAACTCAAAATGTTAAGGCAACAAGTTTACATATTTTTTTAAGTTTAGGACTTTAGGTGAAGCATTTAAGTTTTACTTTTAAATTTGCCAAACTTTGAATTTTGTGCTATTGTAACTTAAAATGCTGTTTGTTTTTTCTTCTGTGAAATTAGCGGTGACTAAGAAAAGAAATAGATTAAACTACAAATCTTTTACTTCTTCTATAAGAATCATGCTTGTTAGAGCTTTTTTCCCCAAGGGAAACTGGTCATGTGTATTTTTACCTACACCTTTTTGTTTCTGGGATGCTAACGGTTGCTCCAAGAAGCAAATGCTCTGACCATAAACCAGTACACCAACTCTTGACTGTTCCAACCACTGATTACTGGTATCTTAAAGGTATAGAGGACAATCTTTTATTTCCAGGTGGATCATCTCAATAAGTGCTCCTCTTAATTGTCCTCTTAATTTTCAATCACGTAAGGCCATCCTACAGGCTCGTCCCATTAGCTATCTTTTTCTGCGCAAGTGCATTTCAGGTGTATATGTGTGGTGAGATACGGTTTAAAACAGTCATTGAAGTTCACCTTTCTTACTGCCGTTCTTTGATTATGGCCCAGGGCCATAAGAGAAAAAGTGTCTACCTAAGTGTAAGAGAAGAAAAGAAAGGCTTCAGAAAACGCAGATATATCCCGGAAAGCTTTGCGAAGACAGCTCTGGGATTTGCTGTCACAGCGGCCCACTGTTGCCATATGCTGTCACTACCGGACAGTGACGACTATTAACAAGGATGGCGCAGGCACCGTGCGATGGAGGAGGAGTTACGTGACCAATGGGGAGCGAAAAGCACCGATCATCTGACTGAATGGTCATTTAACTGAGTTTGCCACAAAGTCCACAATATGATCCAAGCTCTATATAGTGACTGAGGGATTTAGGGGTTAGGGCGGACAGTCGGGGACAGTAAGACTGGATGAGCTATGAGAACAGTAACTTTTAAACAGAGCGTGGACAAGGAGAAATGGGCTCGTGTATGCTCTCGCACACTTTTAATAGTCCTTCCCTCTCATGAAAATCCTCCACAATACCTTTAACTTAGAGTTAGCATTAATCTTAAATAAGGAATTAATCAAATGTTTTATTATAATTGTAAAGAAATTACAATGTTATTTTGTTTGGCATCATCTTTTTAATGGCAATTTGCATTTTTAAATTGAACATTTAAAGAACACTAGGCCAACTCCTAAAATGGATTTTCCTTCATTTCACATAAAAAAAAAAAAGAAAAATAGCTGATCTTTCACCTTTTGAAATAACCAACAACTTAGAGGTGTAAGTGTTGGAAACTCACTTCTTTCTCTGAACCAAGTTGATTTTTAAAGGGACTAAAATGTCTCATCAACATCAACTTGGTTCTCTGAACTGACTGATTTTTTTCCCCTTATATACAACACCTTTTTAGGTTAAGTGAAAAGGAATACAGTCAAAGCACCAAAGGCGAGGAATTTCTGCCTGCATCTGACTATAAAAGGATTTGTTTTTTGTCACACTAGATGCGTAGATGCCCCCACTACACATAGATTGACCACATGTCCCGATTTAAGCAAAATCAATGACCTTAATAGAAAAGTTTTAACCAAACTGCCTGAATTACATAATTTAGTTGTATCTGTAAAGTGCTTTGAGATAACACATGCCATGAATTGGTGCTAAATGGAAATTTATTGAACCGAATATCACCACCACTAGCCTGTGCTAACTACTTAGCAGTAATAAAAAACTTAACTTTTTAGTGTGAAATGAAAGTCAGGGAACAAAACTCTCTGACATTAAGATCATCACAGATCATCTTTACAACATAACATTATTTCATATTTCCCTCTGCGGAAGAAATGTAAACAGTTTATCATCTTTTTGGTAGAAAGAAGCATGCTAATAAGTTGCAGGCTTAAATTTTACATTAAAATGGCCAATAACGTAAATAATGAGGCAATTGGTAATTGAACTTTATTGATCTCATTGGAGAAATTTACCTCTGCATTTAACCCATCCAATCGGGGAGCAATGGGCTGCCATCGTGGGTTGCCAGGGGAGCAATCAGAGGTTAAGGGTCTTGCTCAGAGAGCCAAAGTAGCAGTGGGTTTTGAACTCACAACCGCAGGATTCTTGGATCAAAGCTTAAGATTTATAATGATAAGGGTAGTGGAAACAATTCCATGATCCTCGTCTGAAGTGAACAAGTGAGCTCAAAAAAGAAATTATTTGAGTGAGCTCAAATTAGTATGGAGTGGTGTGTTAGGGATGTTGTTGCCAACAGATGGATAAAAACATCCTATTTTTAACTGCATTTATTGATCAGAGCATTTGCTAAATTACACCATCATCTATGATATTTAGACATACTGGATAAGACGTTACAGCTTACAGAGCTGGTTTTTGTTCCATCAGGAGGATAAACAGAGGATTTGCAAACCAAATCACTTGTTTCTCTAGTTTGTGCCAGTTCTCCCTGGTACCTCACAATGTCATTCCTGTTTCCCATGTTTTACGTTCACACTTTTCACAATACTAATCCCAGCATGACCTTAGAATCATTATTTTATGTTTATTGTATATGCTGTATAATATGTAATACCATCTAGGGAAATGCTGTTAGTAGCACGACTGTCTTACAAGAAGGTCCTGGGTTTGAATCCTGGCTTATGGTCTTTTTGTATGGAGTGTGCATGTTGTCTCTCTGCACATGTGGGTTATTTTTGGGTTGAATGGAAGAGCTAGTATTTAATGCTTCCTTAACACAGTCAATCTATTGTACTTCCTATCTAAAATAGAGGCTGATTTAGGATCCCCCACAAAAATGGGAGCATACATACAAAGTTGAATGTGTTGACAAAAATCACACAAAAATCATCAGTGGAAATCAAATCAATTTACCAATGGAGGCCTGCATTTGGAGCCACACACAAAATTCATGTGGAAAACACATTACAGGCTGATCCAATTTTTATGTAATGTCTTAAAAACAGATCAAAATAAGGCACAGTATTTTGAGTTGCCTCCACGTGCCTGTATGACCTCCCTACAACACCTGGGCATGCTCTTGACAAGGTGGAGGATGGTTTCCTGAGGGATCCCCTCGTAGACCTGGACTAAAATATCCGCCAACTCCTGGACAGTCTGTGGTGCAAAGTATAGTTGGTGGATGGATTGAGACATGATGTTCTAGATGTGCTCAATTGAATTCAGTTCTGGGAAACTTGCAGGAACCGCCTACACACTCCAGCCACAAGAGGTATCGCATTGTCCTGCATTAGGAGGGCCAGCCACACCAGCATGTGGCTGCTCAAGTGGTCTGAGGATTTCTTCTTGGTTATGGTAGTCATTAGTGGCCCTCCTAAGGAATGCCACTGTCAGGGGGCTCTAAACCTTGGATCCAATATTCAACAGACAGAGCTGGAAGAGTTACAACAGACTTTATTAAAACAAGCAGCATGCTACGGCGCGTCAGGAGGGGCGGATTACACGGATCCTCTGTGGAAACAGAAACTCAGGTCAGTGACTAAGAATAGATGGCTGGTAACAGTTAAGAGCTAAAGTCACTGACCTGATTCAGAGTTCAGTCCGATCCCAGAGGGTGGAGAGGAATCCGCAAAGGAAATGGTCCTCCTCCGCCGGCGGGCGCAACCCCCGAAGCGCAGTGAGGAGAGCGGCGCTGAAGCCAAACGATGCCGAGGAGCAGGTGTTTCCAGAAAGGGAGATCCAAGCCGAAGTCGAACCAGGGCCAAGTTCGTTTACCAGAAGATCTGAGAGCCTATGAGGTACCGATGAGGGAATCCAAGCCGTGGTCAGGAAAACAGTCCAGGTTCAGTAAGCCAGTTGCATCCAATACACAGTACAGAGCCGATCAGACTAATTGAGCAGACAGGGGCGAAGCAAAGCTCGGGATCCACAAGACGGAAACAGGTCACAAACAGAATAATCAGAATAATAGTTTAAACGCTAGAGTTACTCACACCAAAACAGCTAGAATAATCTGGCACTGGAAGCTTGAAACCAAACAGTATATATAGGGGCTGGAACCAGGTGGAAGGGATAAGCAATGATGAGAGAACAGGCACAGCTAAACAGATGGGTGGAATTTTTTTTTAATAGGCTACGTATGCCTTTTAATGTATTGATTTTAATGACTGTCTTTTTACTCTGTTTTAATGTTATGGTCTTTTAAACTTGTTTTGTAGCACTTTGAGATTTGAAATCAAATGTAAAGTGCATGATAAATAAAATTCATTATTATTATTCATTAATAAGCAATCAAGCCACCAGTGCGAGGACCATGACAGCCACCCCACATCATCACTGACTCAGTGCCAAACCAGTCATGCTGAAGGATGTTGCAGGCAGCAGATTGGTCTCCATTGTGCCTCCAGACTTTGTCATTCTGTTAAATGTGCTCAGTGTGAACCTGCTTTCATCAGTGAAGAGCACAGGGTGCCAGTGGCAAATTTGCAAATCCTCTTGTTCTCTGGCAAATGCGAAGCATCATGCACCCTGTTGGGCTGTGAGTATTACCCCCATCTGGTCATCTGGCAGGGCTATGGAAGTTCTCCTCCTGTCCTTCTATGCACAAAGGCGGATGTAGCGGTCCTGCTGCTGTATTGTTGTCCTCCTATGGTCTCCTCCGCATCTCCTGGTGTACTAGCCTTTCTCCTGGTAAAGCCTCCAGTCTCTGGACACAAAGCTGATGGACACATCAAACCTTCTTGCCATGGCTGGCATTGATTGATTGACCAAAACATCAGCTGGAAAGCACAGGTACTGAGAAGCTGTTTGTCGTCCCCTCGTGCAGGTCCACTCCTTTATTGAATATGTCTTACCAATTGCAAATGATTTCCATCTCTCGTCTATTCCATTTACACAACAGATAAAAAATTGATTTTCAAGCAGTGTCGCTTCCAAAAGGGCGGATTATACTTCTGCAACCGCACAGATCAAATGTAGCTTGCATCTCGTCACTAACCAGTTTTGCTGGTATTCTTCTGCAACGTTGGTCTGGATTTTCTAGGGATGCACAGCAGTTCCCACCAAAGCGCTAAGGGGAGCCTATGCGAGAACTTGAG
>NW_015150672.1:82433-135143 GCF_000732505.1 Cyprinodon variegatus
GCTAACGAGAGGATTGAAAACAGGTGAGGACAGAGCAGAAAACAGAGCTAGGGAAAGAGGACACAAGAGGGCAGCAGAGGACAACAAAAGGAAAACCAAGACTGTGACATGAACATCTTAGTCCCCTTCTATAAATATATTTAAGTAACTTTGACAATTATCAATTCTTAATAAATATCAAAAACTTTTGTAGCATGAAAAACAGTACTGACTTAGTGCTCCAGTAACATGACTCTTGAATTAGAGTTTTTGTTCACATTTAAAAATAGTGGAAACATTTTTTTTCCTTAATGACTTGGCTTGGTAAAGACAGTCTGCCTTTAGTCTGTCATACCTTTGACAACTATTCAAGAGTAAAACTTTATCAGAGAAAAAAGAGGGGTTGCTTGTGAGATAAAAGAAATACCTCAGCTTCACACTTAAAGAAACAATCATAATTTTCCATGAATGCTCTGCAGTGAGCGTAAAATAACATCAATTCAGTTAACATCCTGAGTCCATTTAGTTCAGGACAAATAAGACTGAGGAATCATTTTTCAACGCAAGAGTACATTTCCATTACTGCCGGACATGCAAAGTCCCTAAAATACGGAAGCCGACAGCGATCATACTTGACTTTTTCCTTTTGCTTTGACTTCTCAAGATAATGAAATAACCATCTCGTTAAAAAATGTATTGTTTTCTCGAGATAACAATATAATTATCTCGTTAACATGAGAAAACAGTTATTAATTTCTTGAGATAATGAGATGATTAACTTGTATGTTGATTTCTAGTCCATCAATTCATGTGATGCCTCCCAGCCAGCTTGGAATTTATATTTCTAATACTTTAAGATGCTTATTGCCCTCCCCAGTAGGGGGTACAAAATATCTTATTTAATCATCCCATATTTTGGCTGTTATATACTGTTTATGAACACACTAGCTGTGTGTTAGAACAATAGATGAAAGAGTGATTCAAGCACTAATTATGATCAAACAGTTAATCTTGCAAATACATGGAATAAATTCAGCACAACTTCTGTTCAAAACATAAGAGTTTATTAACAAAAGTCATTCAGTTCCAAGTCAAACATATTTCAGTTTAACACTCTGAACTAAGACTGGTGAAACTCAACTAAACTAAACTACTATGAATAAAGAGGGAGGGGGAAACATGGTTGAAAACCATGTTACAGTTTAAGATGGATTTTGTGTTTGAAAACCACAGTTTATCTGGAAGAATTTGGGATATGATCAAATTAGCTTTTCATTAATTTAGAGAAATTGGAATGTTTTCAGACCAATTTACAATGGAAATCCATGAGGTGAATAAAACATTATTTGGCCAAATAATGTTTTATTACATGATTTGCTTAATAGAGAAACAATAACCTTTAGTCAAATGATTTTTTACTCTCTTCCAAATATCTAGCAGCTAATAGACATCAGGATTCCACTAAACGACTCTTGGTCATACTTTGTAATCAAAATGTAATGAGCATCTGAGGAACACATGAACACTAATGTTATATCAGTGATTAAACCCTTAGTGAAATAAAGCTTGTCCAAGCGTCAACAACAGCTCAACACATGTTACTATAGCATAGCATGCAGTCCATTCTGTTAGACTTGTCCTTACTCATCAGTAAACGCATGAAATTATAAAAATAATCAAAAGACATATTGTTTGTTCTGTCCCTAATCATGCCAGACCTGAAAACCTTTTTTGTCCATTTACATTTGGAAAGTTGAGTTTGCATCCAGTTAGAGTTTAGCAGGCAGTATGAAAGGTTTTGACCTATCCTTGATGATTCTGGAGATCTGGGTCTTTTTGGGGGTCAAATCTCCATTCTTGCTGGAGATCCTGCTGAAGCTGACACCAGCTTCAGCGCCACATTATGGCAGTGGGCTGCCATAATGTGGCGCATTCAGGGTTTAAGGGATTTGCTTGGAGGGCCAGACTATGGGAGCGGGCTTGAACTCAGAACCTTCCAAGCTCTATGCCCTAACCACTAGGCCGCCACTCCCCAGCTGTGAAAAAATCTGCAATAATATAACTTTGGGGCCAGCTGTCTTATATACATCTTATATTAAAAACAGTTCAAAATGTGTAACTTTTTCAGTAGTTAACTAAAGTCACTACCACCTTTATTTATCTAAGTGGAGTACTGTGAGGAGGGCCGTTATTCAAAGCGGGTTTAGAAAATCCACAACTCTGAATTGATTGAGCCTAATGTTGAATTCTTAGTTTCCATCCATCCATTTTTTTTCTGGCACACTTAATCCCAGATTGGGTTCCGGTGCCTATCTCTAGCTGCCTATGGGCAAGAGGCAGGGTACACCCTGGACAGGTCGCCAGTCCATCACAGGGCAACACAGAGACAAACAGGTCAAACAACCATTCAAGCACACACTCACATTTAAGGAGAATTTAGAGAAGCCATTTAACTGTCATCTCATGTTTTTGGACTGTGGGAGGAAGTCAGAGTTCCTGCAGAGAACCCATGCATGCACAGGGAGAACATGCAAACTGGAACCTGGAACCTTCTTGGTTCAAGGCAGCAGAGCGCCAATGTGGCGCAGTGGGTATTGCAGTGGCAAATAGCTAAATGAAAAGACTGCTCATGCATCTAGCAGCAGAAAGGTGGCGTTTGCCTCCCAGTGTTATTTATTTTTGCGTTAGAACGCTGGTGGATTCATTGATTTTCACTGATGAAAGGATCAGCTTCCATCTCTTTTGGATTCATTTTTTAGGTGCGAAGTGCTTGCTTTTAACAAAGTCTGAACTTCAGTGTACATTAAGATTAGTTTTTAATACATTTTTCAAAATTTTTTTGTGAATTTTATTTACAATTACGGTAAGTAGAAATTATAATCTATGGATTATTTTGCAGACATATTTGCTGTCTAAATTGTATTTCTGTCCATGTGCTGTATTAAATTTGGAAATCCATGTGTTCTGTGCAGGTTGGAACTTTGATGTCTGATGATCAAATGTGAATGGTACTGTTGAAGTAATGCCATGATGAGGGCTTTAAAAGGAGATGCAAATATAAGGTGCTAATATTTGCCAATTTTACTTCTGTTTTACTTTAACTTCAGATTTATAATCTTCGAGGGAATTCTTATATACTGTAATGGATTGTAAACATTTGTGTAAGCTAGAATCTGTATGTTCTATGATGCTGTAGTTACAGATTTACTCTTCGTATTAATGCATGAGCCATATGTTGTGCTTTTAGATTTGATGGAAAAAAAAAACTTTACCAGATTGACAGTAGAGGTCCTTAAATCAAACAGTAAAGTTAACTGTGGGGAATAAAACAATGATTCCTTGCTAAAAGTTCAAAAATTGGAGAGAGATTTCTTCTGCACCCTTTAGTCAGTGTGTTTTTTATTTAATTGATTTTATTATAATGTATTGTTTTTTGTTTTTTTTTTAACACAAACTCATAGCAAGTACAAAAGCTGCAAAAACTTTTAGAAGACACAGGGGAATCTCTGCTGAGTTGTATTGGCAGTTTTTTCAAGCATCTTTAACAAAGACCTGAACTTTAGCAGACATGAAATCTTATTGTCATTGTGCTTTTTATAGGGCAGTTTCATTTAGAAGCATTGCTTTTTAATTTTGTTAGTCTGTCTCTGGATGTGTTACATTTCCACTTTAGTTTTGCTGCTATTTTCTGTAGCACTTTCTTGTGTCTGTGTCTACTCTAGTCTAACTTTGTTGACTGTTTTCT
The DNA here is from genome assembly GCF_000732505.1 of Cyprinodon variegatus. Taxonomy (NCBI): domain Eukaryota; kingdom Metazoa; phylum Chordata; class Actinopteri; order Cyprinodontiformes; family Cyprinodontidae; genus Cyprinodon; species Cyprinodon variegatus. Next base: position 86,158 of record NW_015150672.1, read on the forward strand.
CTTTGCAGAGATTTCTGGTCATTCTCTCATGTCTAGAGAACAATAGATATTTATTACTTACAAACAGTAATTATATAATCCATTTTGTTTTTATTTCTACTCCTTTAATAAAAATACAAACCTCAAAGAAAACTCGAAAGTTTTTTTTTTACCTAAATAAAGCATTATTTCTATATCTAAGCAAAAACTCTGGCATTGAATCATTTCTATCTTAATGTCAAACAACTACCACAGTAGCAGCTTTTTAACCCAGGTGAAGTTATAGATCTGTTGAAAGCAACTGACAAACCTATACAAAGGTTTAGATAAGCTATTTGGTTTAATTTGCAGTAATCAAAACAATAAAACAAAGAGAGATCTTGTTCTTTTTTTCTCAGATTTATTTTATGGGATGTTCATATTCATCAGCAATTTTCAACCATAATATCACTGAGAAAGCTTACATAAAATAAACCTGGTTTCAACATCTTCAGAGATAAAAGGCAACTGGAGGAAAAACTAGAGGTGAGTTTGAACAAAAAAAAAAAAAAAGGAAAAGTCACAACTAGCTCAGAGGGTTTAAGTGTAAACATGTAAATTCACACAATTTTCTTAACCCTGCATTTATCAAACATTTAGGTTTAATCAGTGACAGCAAGATGTTCAAACTCTCTCTGTTTCATCACTCCACATCAACCTTTGTTTCTTCTTTTTTTCATGTTTTTTTCCAGATGTCAGTGCAGAAAGAAAATAAAACATTGCCATTTTAACTGACCTGAGCCTTCAGAAACTTCTGTTTAAGGTTGTTTAACAGAACAGAAAGTAGTTGCCGGTTTGAAAATTTGCTTTTTTTTTAATTGTAGGGGATGCTCAGCTCATTTCTTGAAAAAATGTTACAGCATTACTTAGCACCATGAAAAGGTAGAGATTAAGCATTAATTCAAAAGTTTCTGAAGGTTGCAAAGAGAGGCTCTCCTTTTAAAAGACTTTAGTAAAGTCTTCTGGAACTGCTCTGTGTGGTGATGGACTTGGTGGCGATGGTGCTACCACCATAACCACTGGATCCACCATAAGAACTGGATCCACCATAGCCAAATCCACCGCTGCTACTGGTCACTCCTGCAGCGGGAAATGAGAGAGGAAAGGTTATTTTTCTCTTTGCTATTCTGTGGATTATTGATACACATGATGATGATGTATAGCTTACCGCCGGATGAAGAAGTCACATGGATAGTGGCACTGCTTCCTCCACCAGTCAGTCTTCAAAGGAAACAATAGATTGTTAGTGTTTAATGTGGTGATTAAGCCTACAGTTTAGCCTAAAAACATCAAATTTTTTTTGTTTTATCCCCACCTGGACTCCTCCCCTTCCAGCAGTTTCCTGTAGGTGGCGATCTCAATGTCCAAGGCAAGCTTGATGTTCATCAGGTCCTGGTATTGGCGCACCTGTTGGGCCATCTCTGTCTTGGCTCTGTTCAAAGCATCCTCCAGATCCTTGATGCGAGCCTTGGCATCCTTTACTGTCAGCTCACCACGTTCCTCAGCCTCTGTGATCTGAGCCTCGAGGTTGGCTCTCTGTGGAAAATGATGTCATAATTTAACACCTAGACATAACTTTGAAAGCCATTTTACAGACAAGAGGTTATTAAAGTGTACCTGTGCCTTGATGGCTTCAATCTCATTCTGAAGACGTGCAATCATTCGGTTCAGGTCAGCAATCTCAGCCTTTGTTGAGCGCAGGTCTGTCTCATACTGTCCAGCAGAGGACTGTATCTCATCATACTGTCAAATAAAAACAAGAGAAGTGTGATTAAAGACATCCAATCCAACCAGAAAGATGGCTGCTTGTAGAATGGTGAGGGAGGGGCATCAATTTTCTGATTTATACCTTCTGCTTGTACCAGGTTTCTGCCTCAGCCTTGCTGCGGTTAGCAATGTCCTCATACTGAGCACGCACTTCAGCCACAATGGCATCCATGTCAAGGTTACGGCTGTTGTCCATCTCAACAATAACAGAGGTGTCCTTGATCTGGCCCTGCAGCTCACGGAGCTCCTACAACACAAAACATACAAAATAAATCTCATTTGTAGCTTATGTTGATGAACACAAGTTATAACTCTATATCACGTAGCTTGATTTAAACAATAAAAGTTGTACGTACAGTCTCATACACAGCCCTGAGGAAGTTAATCTCATCCTGAAGAGCATCGACTTTAGCCTCCAGCTCCACCTTGTTCATGTAGGCCGCATCAACATCCTGCAAAACAAACAAGAATAATAATAAATAAATAATCAAAAAAACGGAAATAAATGGAAGCAAGAGAGTCAAGTTAAAGTTATCTCACCTTCTTCAGGAGGACAAACTCGTTCTCAGCTGCAGCACGTTTGTTGATTTCATCCTCATACCTTTTTTAACACAGAGAAAATAAATGAGATATTACTTTTCCAAATCTATTCTATAATCGATTTCTGGATATGCATCGGCCATAAAAAAAAAAAAAAAATACTGACTTCAACTTGAAGTCCTCAACCAGGCCCTGCATGTTCTTCAGCTCTCCCTCCAGCTTCATCTTCTCATTTCCAAGACCATCAAGTTGTCTGCGCAGGTTAGCAATGTAGGCCTCGAACATGCTGTCAATGTTGGAGTGGGTTGTGGTTTGTTCCTGCAGAAGACTCCACTTGGTCTCCAGCATCTTGTTCTGCTGTTCCAGGAAACGGACCTGGGGGAAAAAGAGGAAGGAAATGAAAACATTGTCTCCTGTTTTGTTTTTTTTAAGTGTTTTATAGCCTTCAACATATTTTTAAATGAGTGACAGTTAACGTTTGGTTTAATTGAAACTGAATAATTATAAATGCAAGGGTAAAACAAGACTAGAAAATAAAACTGGGAGGAGTTGTGTGAAACAATGATTTGAAAGGTGGGGCATTTCAGGAATGAGGCTTTGAAGTGCCTCCTCTCAACTAGGTGACTAATTAAATACATACCTTTCAAAGACCGCCACACCCTAACGGAAACAGTTTTAACCCTGCACAGCATCCTATGAGTTCAAGCTATTTAAAGATTTGATTTTATGTTGCCTAAAACCTCTTCAATTTGGAATTTTTCTTTGGCAATATAACACCCCATGCAGGTGACACCCCAATGGTCATAAAACCAGTAGTGTCTGATGTATTGTATGTCATGTTGAGCCATGACTCATCCTACACGCTCTGTTCAGCCACAAAGCCACAGTTTCTCTACCCACAAAAAAACTAGATGTGTGACTTTAAGTACAGAAGACAAAACACTTGAAAATGGTCAAATGTTTTTTTTTCTGACGAATTTGTGGAATCTGCAGAGCAAGACAGAGGACATAACTGACATAAAAGGTATTGAAATTTGTGGTTTTATGATTAAAATCAGGTGAAAGAGGATTTACAGCCTTGTAGTTAACATTCATGTTGCTCCTGACAACCAGGTGATAGGTGTGCAATGTGCAAATGGCAGACTTTGGACTCTGTGGTAGTAGTGCTCTATTCTTCACACAAGTCAGGCAATTGAGAAATTAGCATTGATAGGATTAATGGCTATGTTTACTTAGTGGGCAGAAATGACTGTAACATGCTAAGACGAGGCAGTGAAATAAAACAGTAGATTTAAGAGTGAAAAAAGGGAGGAAGAGGAAAACCGTCATATGACTGCCTGCCTTCATTTTATGAGCTTCTGTAGTTAAAGACACAGCAGGCCAGAGATGATTATGCCACAAAGATAAGATTCACAGCCTCCCTGCTCTGCAGTTTCCTCAACTTTCAATTTCAAAGATCCCAAATACTAAACTCTTGCATCCTTTTAACTTAACTCCTCATTTTCTTTCCTACAGATATTTAAAATTAGTTTTTTGATGAAAATAATTCATTGTAACTAAACTGGTACAGAGAGGTAGACACCAACCTTGTCAATGAAGGAGGCGAAGCGGTTGTTGAGGGTCTTGATCTGATCCTTTTCCTGGGTGCGGACAAGCGAGATGGATTTGTCAAACTCCAGGTTCAGTGGGTTCAGCAGGCTTGGGTTGGTCTGGACAGGTGTAATTGTTGCATGCATCATACTCTGCTGGCCCATACCACCCATGGACCTTGACAAAGACATGCTGCTGAAACCACCATAGCCAGATGAAGAGCTGAAGCTGGGTCCACCGCCATAGCTGATAGACTCAGCTCTGTATGAGCTGACTGGTGTTGCATAGGATCTTCTGATGCTGCTGGAGCTTATGGTTGACCTTGCCTTCCTCATTCTGGCAGTGTTAAAGATTGTCCGCTGGCTGAGCAAAAGAAAGCTGAGGATGTGCAAGCTTCAAAAGGAGAGCCAAGTCCCTCTGAGTGTCTGACTGCTGCTGCTGCCTCCTTTTATACTGTACCGAACCAGGGGGGAAGGATCTTCTTCAGCCACCTTAACCTGTTCTCTCACTTTTGCAGTAAAGCCTCCCCCTCCACACCCAAGGTAGCTAAGAGACAGGAGTGGCCAGTCCTGTTTAACAGGTAGGGAGGGATTGTTGGGAGATAAGCTGTGACACGCCCAACCACGGGACAGATTCCAACGACAAAGAAAAGAAAGGTACAGGTTAAAGTACTACGGTGTTAAAAAGCCATCCCTTATTGGGGTGTCTTTGGTTTATTTGGATTACATAAACATTTCCTTTACAACCACACAGGTTGCTGACAAAAAATGGTGAAAATAAATAGTTGAATGAAATGCATCACCTTGGGAAAAGGATGATGTGTGAAAAATTCCACATTAGTTTTACCTCTAGGACGCACAAATTAATTCCCGCACAAACAGCCAGCTCTATGATCAGTGCTGTAATAGTTATGGACTAATTATGTACATTTGGTCATTTGAAGTGATGGATTCTCTAATGGCCTTACTTTTCTTACAACCTGGCATGTCGGATTCGCATTTGAAGCTCTTGAAGCATCAGAACATCTGCTGTTTTCCTTTGAAAGACAGAAGATCAATACTTATAAAGTCCTCTGTCAACAGGACCTGCTGGCTAAAAGCATAGCATAAAATAACAAATGAACAAAAGGGCACGTACAGTTATTTTTCAGAATAAAAGGTTTTTGTTGACTTTAAAATCAAAGAGACCTAAAAATTCTGCACTTTAGGCCTGTCAGACTTAAGATATTGTGTTTTAGTATATCCCTGAAGGTTATTCAGTGTGCATTAAACCTGTTAAAGTTTTTCTGGCCACTTTATTTTGGAGAAGAGCCCAAGATTTGTTTTCATCCTTCACAAGCTTTTCACATGCACATGCCTTCAGTTTCTACCAAAGGTGTCAAATTTTAAGTGAAAGCTCAAACTCTTTCTCTGCTGTATCTCATGGGAGAACATATATTTACTTTTCATGACATTTTACTCATCAACACTCAGAAAATCTTGCAAGTACCATCGTTTGTCTTTTCCAATTTGAAGCTGTGCAGCACATTTTGACAGCATTAGTCAGTGAGTACTGTTGTTGTGTACAGATGTCAATAAATCAAACCAGTGATAGAGCAGCTTTGCCAAATACCTCAGATAGGCAGAGTTTTCTGTTCACAAATCTTATAATCATAAGGAAAAAATGGGCACATAAAAACAGCTTAGTCTATTCTAAATATATCATCATTGGCCATGGCTATAGTATAGAACAGTTAAGAGCAGGGGTCTTCAACGTTTTCCAGGCAAAGGACCCCCAAACTGATGGTGAGATGGAGCGGGGACCCCCTAATTATATATATTGTATGAAATTGTGTTATATCAATCTGGTCCTCTGGTCTGGTTACAGATGGAGTAATGTAATTAAAGTAATTTCTCCCTGGGATTATTAAAGTATTTCTGATTCTGATTCCTGGTTGATGGGACAAGTGTTGTGAATGAAACGGTGCCCAGCTTTAAAGAGCTCCTGTATGTCGCTGAATGTGTGCATTGATGACTGAAAGACATCTTTTGCCTCCATTTATCTGTTTATTACAGTGTGTTGAATTCATGTTAATGTGGATTTAAAGACATTTCAATTAGTGGAAAAAATTGGAGGAGGGAATTAAAGAAAAAAGTCTAATCAACCAAAACTTTCGCGACCCCCATGCAGTACCTCCGTGTAACCCCTAGGGGTCACGGACCCCCCTGTTGAAGACCTCCGGTTTAGAGCATTGCAGACTTCATTGTGTGTCAGCAGTTAGTGGATTAAATGTGATTAGCTAAGCCAGTGCTTCCTGCAATAGGTTGATTGGCATGCTGTACTGCACCGAAAGAAAAAGAGGAGTATCCTCTCTTACAATAGAACATTTCTCTTTTCAATACTATGGATTTATAAATTGAAAATACATTTAGTTTATACTTTAAGTCCCATTTGACTTGATCTAAATCATCTTAAATAGTAGTAAAGGAGTAGGGATGAGAGGGCTCTTCATTTATATCTCAGAGATTTTATGGTGTTTGCTGTTACAAGGCCTCTCCACCCATTCTGGCTTCCTCATCGGTGCATCAAATAGGCTTTTAGGTCACAAATTATATATGGACTTTTTGATTTTTACTTTTTTATCTAACTGAGAGCATATCCGCTTCATAAATACATTTGCTTCTATAACCCTCACATTGGAGATTTCTTGAAAAGCGTAAGTCGGAAATGAAAGCAGAACAAGTAGCGGAATGAAATGCATGGATGAATGTAACAGAACCTGATTAGATGCACAGTACAGTGGGAAAATTGCATATAAAGAGAATACAGGTCATAATAAGCTATGATAGAGAATCTACTACTTGCTTCATAGACTTTGTGTTTGTAGTATGTGTAAACTGGGTGTGGACACCTAATAATGTCTAAGGTGTGGCTTGACAGGCTATCTTTCTTCACACAGAACACTTCAATGGCAGAAGTGCTCAAAACTGAACTGATATATCCATGCAGAGCGTTTCCAGTCATGAATCAGTGTGTGTGAGACGTAAATGCAAGCTAGGTTTTAAATAACCTTATAGCAGGGCCTTATGTGTTTGTTTGATAAACTGTGATATTTAAGACTACACAGGTGGTATTCCCTTTGGTCTTTGTGTTACAGCAGGTAACAGAACAAAGGTTTCATACAGGTTTGCTGGGATTAAGAACATCAGGTCAGGTTATGGAGGTGTGGCAGGTGCTCCAATGTCCATGCATGCCATATAAACTGATGCATATTTGGTCTAATCTTGCTCTAGTTAAGTACAGTGCTTTAAAAGGGAATTCCTTCCTGCTGATCCCTTTCACGTTGTCTCAAACTGAAGCTTTAATGGTGTGTAAAACAGCTTCACTCTGATTACTGTTGCAAATGTGAGGAAACTTTCTTCATCTTCTAAAACTGAAATTCTACCATATCATTAACAGAAAATGGCTTGTTGAATCCGATTAGATGATGAGATTTGGTGGATGCAGTTTTTTAAGGCTTCTAAAAGTTCTCAGTCACTTTAGGGCCTAGTTTCTGACTGGGTCATTCTACCACAGCATGCTTTGATCTAAACAACCACTTTCTAGCACTGTCTGTATGTTTAAGGTAAAAGTCATGCTGGTTGAGGAACCTCTGCTCAAGTTTTCAGGGATCCTGCTGAGGATAAAAAAATCCCCACAGTATGTATCTGCCACAAAGAATCCCTTCTGTGTCTTTAGAGTAATAAAAAAACAACTAAGCCAGAAAGTTTCTTTTTGGTTATTGTGACTATATCACCTTCTTTCACATAGTTGCTGCTGACTTGCCTTGAGGCAAACTGTCATCTTCAAATTGTCAAGTGGCCCTTTTTAAAAATAACTTTCTTGAAACTGCTCTCATGCAAAAGCAAGATTTATAGGGTTTGTGACTAATAGATGCTCTTTAACTTATTTCTCCACCTGATCTATGAATCTTAGTTGCTCATTTTAAGCTGATATCTGGCTCTCACATGTTTCCCTGATTATTATAATTAACATTTTTGGTCAGTGGATTGAAAAGTGCAGCCTAAGGTATAAAAGAATGCTATGTTCCATCATCCCGCAGTCATGAGGGGCGCTGTTGCCTATCTCTGCTGTCAATACTGATGGTGGTCAGAGGGTACGGTGGCACCAGTGTATGGCAGCCTCACTTCTGTCAGTGAGCCCCAGGGCAGCTATGACTACGATAATAGCTTGCCACCATCAGTGTGTGAGTATGTGCATGAATGGGTGAATGACTGAATGTAGTGTAAAGCGCCTTGGTCAAGTCTCCTGACTTGAAAAAGCGTTATATAAGCACAGGCTATTTACCATTTTACCAATAGGTACAGCATGGACAGGTCGCCAGTCTATCGCAGGGCAACACAGAGACAAACGGGACAAACAACCATTCACACTCACACCTGAGGAGAATTTAGAGAAGCCAATTATCCTAACAGTCAGGTTTTTAGACTGTGGGAGGGACCTGTACTAGCTGGAAAGAGCCAATGCATGCCTACTTTAGGGAGAACATGCAAACTCCATGCAGAAAGCCTACTGGCTGGGTATCGAACCTTCTTGCTTCAATGCAGTAGTGCTATTCAATGTGCAAAAAAATATAATCCTGCTTTAAATTTTTCCACAAATCTATCAATTAATTTTTCTTTGTCTTTTTTTTTTGGGTTTTCTATATGCATCTTGTTAAGTAATTTTCTCTTCCAAACATCCTCCATAGAACATCTTGAATGACTGAAATGTTTTGCTTATGATGTCATTTAAGAGGTATAGAAGTTAAGGGGACTGAACACCTGCCTATAATTCACACATGCTGTGTTTTTTATATTTTTATTTGCATCAGAAAAATATTGAAATCATTTATATTTCACTCTCAATTCACAATTACAAATCTATTTATTTGCATTTGTTTAATACACTTATTTAAATGTTTTTAATTATCTTTATGGTAAAAAGTAATAATATAGATATTAGGGTTGCAATGCATTAGAATGGTTAATAAAAACAGAGACAGATGTTCATCCCTCCATATCTGGATTAGGACCACATCATGAGGTTTTACCTAAACTTCAATTAGTGAAAAAACTAGTAAACCATTGAAATTAAATCACTCACTTTTTATTTTTTTTTTTTTCTTTCTTTTTTTTTTTTAACTTAAATTAATTTTGCAGTTATGTCTGACATGCGTCCCGCCCTGTTGTTTCAAAGCATTGCTGGCAGTAAAAGTTCGTAAAAGAAGGTTTGTGTTTTAAAGCTGGCAGCATCTTCATAGCCAAAGGCGGCGGAGGGGATTTCACTATAACTCCACCTGTCAACTGTTAAATTCTTTTTTCTGTTTTTTCTTTAGGACTCACATTCCTTTTTTCACAAAGCTTTACCTTTGGTTGCAGAAACCTGTTGGACTTGCCTGTTCCTCTAAAACTGACTTTCTTTTGTTTCTTTGAGTATTTTTTTTTTATTTGTGCTTAACATTCTGTTTAGTTTGCAGGAAGGCCATTTTTAGCTTGATGAATGCAGACTGTCTAGAAGAATTATAAAAATAAATGTTTTAAATAGCAAATGAAGAGTTTGTCTGAAATGTGTGTCCTGTTTTGCTTATTTGTGTTTAAGTCTATTTTAAACTAGCCTTTTTCTTTAGGGTTAAATGACAAAATATATAAGCTGGATTTAAGGGAACATGCTGGGGTAAAAATGTTTTGCTCTTTATGATCATCTTTGCTGGAAACAGCTAAACAGGTCAGTGCTGTATTTAATGAGATATGGCATGGCATTTTCACCCAAATTAGAGGCACTCCTCTTTTTCCATCCAACACTACAAATGCAAGTTTCCAGAGATGGTTGATTTTGCTTATCTTCTTGGATCATTGATCCTGTGAGGTTTCTATCTGCTCTGCATCTGTTTTGGGTGGAGTACAATGTGGGTAAAGTAAACAGGCAATGCAAATTGTTCAAATCAGAAAGCAAGAAACATCTTGAGTCAGCCGCTATTGTTCCTGTCATAGTCTTTTTTCACTGAACAGGACCAAGTCTTTTAGGCAGTGATCTTAGGTTCTGACCAAAATAACGCTCAGTTGCACTGTAATGATGGCGGCAGACCTCATAAGCACTAGATTGGGTTGGGGGTATTCCACTGTTGAGTAACATAGGGCACCAAACAGAGAAACAGAAATTATAAAGTGTGATAAGAAAGTGGAAGAACATTATATTTATCATAAAATGTAGAAGATGTTTTATTCCACTCTGGACTAACTATAATTTATTTACAACGTCTTTTTTTTTTTACAAAGTCCTTTTTTTTTTTTTGCATATGTCTCTACCAATTATCTGACTGAATTTATTACCCATTTTTCTTGTCAACATGATTCAAGCTCTGAGCATCTTTGTACATTTATTTTTGTAGGTATTGGTCAATATTATATTAAATTCCAATAACACATGCATACAAGTTGCTGCATCTCTGTATTTCTTGCTGTTCTGTATATTTGGAGTGGTTTTACTGTAGAAAAATAAAACACTGCCTCATCTCTTGCAGCCTTAATCAGGTTTTTCTCCTGGATTGAGCTGTCTTAAGTTCCATTCATCTCCCCTAAAGATCTAAACTAGTTTGCCCTACCCTTCTTTGCATCACCATAACATGGTAGTGCCACAACCATTTAAGTTATATTTTTTTCATACACTGCTTTCTGCATGCAAACCAAAAAGGTCAAACTTGTTTGCATCCAGAAAGTTTAACTTTTGTTTTTAACCAGAGTATTTTTGCACACTGGGAATACGCCCTCTTATTAATAGATTTCAGCAGGTTCTGTTGTGTCGCTCATCCATGAAAAACTGCATGAGAAAAAATAGGTTTGAAAACCAATGTTCCTACCTGAACTGTGTATCTGTAGCTCATGCAGGGTGACTCGGCTGCTTCTCTGGTCTTTGCCCACCATGTTTGTTTTAGTTGACAGATGTGTCTTGGTAAGTGTGAAGCTGTGCTATACCTTGGTTTTCATCAAACCTTTTCTTTTCACTTTTCACAAGTATTTGTTGAGTATTTAGTTTCACCACCTTAGACTTAGACAACTTTTATTGTCTTCTTAAAGTGCAGCAGTGATCGAATGTAAACAGTGTGGGGTAAAAAACATAGTGCAAAAAAGCATTGTTAAATATGGTGCAAATATGCAGTATTTTGGTTTGGTGTTAACAGTGTTATGCACAGTCTGTGACATGATTTAAATTTTTNCCACCTGATCTATGAATCTTAGTTGCTGATTTTAAGCTGATATCGGGCTCTCACATGTTTCTCTGATTATTATAATTAACATTTTTGGTCAGTGGATTGAAAAGTGCAGCCTAAGGTATAAAAGAATGCTATGTTCCATCCATCCCGCAGTCATGAGGGGCGCTGTTGCCTATCTCTGCTGTCAATACTGATGGTGGTCAGAGGGTACGGTGGCACCAGTGTATGGCAGCCTCACTTCTGTCAGTGAGCCCCAGGGCAGCTGTGACTACGATAATAGCTTGCCACCATCAGTGTGTGAGTATGTGCATGAATGGGTGAATGACTGAATGTAGTGTAAAGCGCCTTGGTCAAGTCTCCTGACTTGAAAAAGCGTTATATAAGCACAGGCTATTTACCATTTTACCAATAGGTACAGCATGGACAGGTCGCCAGTCTATCGCAGGGCAACACAGAGACAAACGGGACAAACAACCATTCACACTCACACCTGAGGAGAATTTAGAGAAGCCAATTATCCTAACAGTCAGGTTTTTAGACTGTGGGAGGGACCTGTACTAGCTGGAAAGAGCCAATGCATGCCTACTTTAGGGAGAACATGCAAACTCCATGCAGAAAGCCTACTGGCTGGGTATCGAACCTTCTTGCTTCAATGCAGTAGTGCTATTCAATGTGCAAAAAAATATAATCCTGCTTTAAATTTTTCCACAAATCTATCAATTAATTTTTCTTTGTCTTTTTTTTTTGGGTTTTCTATATGCATCTTGTTAAGTAATTTTCTCTTCCAAACATCCTCCATAGAACATCTTGAATGACTGAAATGTTTTGCTTATGATGTCATTTAAGAGGTATAGAAGTTAAGGGGACTGAACACCTGCCTATAATTCACACATGCTGTGTTTTTTATATTTTTATTTGCATCAGAAAAATATTGAAATCATTTATATTTCACTCTCAATTCACAATTACAAATCTATTTATTTGCATTTGTTTAATACACTTATTTAAATGTTTTTAATTATCTTTATGGTAAAAAGTAATAATATAGATATTAGGGTTGCAATGCATTAGAATGGTTAATAAAAACAGAGACAGATGTTCATCCCTCCATATCTGGATTAGGACCACATCATGAGGTTTTACCTAAACTTCAATTAGTGAAAAAACTAGTAAACCATTGAAATTAAATCACTCACTTTTTATTTTTTTTTTTTTCTTTCTTTTTTTTTTTTAACTTAAATTAATTTTGCAGTTATGTCTGACATGCGTCCCGCCCTGTTGTTTCAAAGCATTGCTGGCAGTAAAAGTTCGTAAAAGAAGGTTTGTGTTTTAAAGCTGGCAGCATCTTCATAGCCAAAGGCGGCGGAGGGGATTTCACTATAACTCCACCTGTCAACTGTTAAATTCTTTTTTCTGTTTTTTCTTTAGGACTCACATTCCTTTTTTCACAAAGCTTTACCTTTGGTTGCAGAAACCTGTTGGACTTGCCTGTTCCTCTAAAACTGACTTTCTTTTGTTTCTTTGAGTATTTTTTTTTTATTTGTGCTTAACATTCTGTTTAGTTTGCAGGAAGGCCATTTTTAGCTTGATGAATGCAGACTGTCTAGAAGAATTATAAAAATAAATGTTTTAAATAGCAAATGAAGAGTTTGTCTGAAATGTGTGTCCTGTTTTGCTTATTTGTGTTTAAGTCTATTTTAAACTAGCCTTTTTCTTTAGGGTTAAATGACAAAATATATAAGCTGGATTTAAGGGAACATGCTGGGGTAAAAATGTTTTGCTCTTTATGATCATCTTTGCTGGAAACAGCTAAACAGGTCAGTGCTGTATTTAATGAGATATGGCATGGCATTTTCACCCAAATTAGAGGCACTCCTCTTTTTCCATCCAACACTACAAATGCAAGTTTCCAGAGATGGTTGATTTTGCTTATCTTCTTGGATCATTGATCCTGTGAGGTTTCTATCTGCTCTGCATCTGTTTTGGGTGGAGTACAATGTGGGTAAAGTAAACAGGCAATGCAAATTGTTCAAATCAGAAAGCAAGAAACATCTTGAGTCAGCCGCTATTGTTCCTGTCATAGTCTTTTTTCACTGAACAGGACCAAGTCTTTTAGGCAGTGATATTAGGTTCTGACCAAAATAACGCTCAGTTGCACTGTAATGATGGCGGCAGACCTCATAAGCACTAGATTGGGTTGGGGGTATTCCACTGTTGAGTAACATAGGGCACCAAACAGAGAAACAGAAATTATAAAGTGTGATAAGAAAGTGGAAGAACATTATATTTATCATAAAATGTAGAAGATGTTTTATTCCACTCTGGACTAACTATAATTTATTTACAACGTCTTTTTTTTTTTACAAAGTCCTTTTTTTTTTTTTGCATATGTCTCTACCAATTATCTGACTGAATTTATTACCCATTTTTCTTGTCAACATGATTCAAGCTCTGAGCATCTTTGTACATTTATTTTTGTAGGTATTGGTCAATATTATATTAAATTCCAATAACACATGCATACAAGTTTTGCTGCATCTCTGTATTTCTTGCTGTTCTGTATATTTGGAGTGGTTTTACTGTAGAAAAATAAAACACTGCCTCATCTCTTGCAGCCTTAATCAGGTTTTTCTCCTGGATTGAGCTGTGTTAAGATCCATTCATCTCCCCTAAAGATCTAAACTAGTTTGCCCTACCCTTCTTTGCATCACCATAACATGGTAGTGCCACAACCATTTAAGTTATATTTTTTTCATACACTGCTTTCTGCATGCAAACCAAAAAGGTCAAACTTGTTTGCATCCAGAAAGTTTAACTTTTGTTTTTAACCAGAGTATTTTTGCACACTGGGAATACGCCCTCTTATTAATAGATTTCAGCAGGTTCTGTTGTGTCGCTCATCCATGAAAAACTGCATGAGAAAAAATAGGTTTGAAAACCAATGTTCCTACCTGAACTGTGTATCTGTAGCTCATGCAGGGTGACTCGGCTGCTTCTCTGGTCTTTGCCCACCATGTTTGTTTTAGTTGACAGATGTGTCTTGGTAAGTGTGAAGCTGTGCTATACCTTGGTTTTCATCAAACCTTTTCTTTTCACTTTTCACAAGTATTTGTTGAGTATTTAGTTTCACCACCTTAGACTTAGAGAACTTTTATTGTCTTCTTAAAGTGCAGCAGTGATCGAATGTAAACATTGTGGGGTAAAAAACATAGTGCAAAAAAGCATTGTTAAATATGGTGCAAATATGCAGTATTTTGGTTTGGTGTTAACAGTGTTATGCACAGTCTGTGACATGATTTAAATTTTTCTCAACAGTTCGGNGTGGAAGTTCGGAGTGATGTAATGATATTAGTCTAGTTTCCTGCTAGCGGATGCTAATATTCTCTATAGTTTGGATATGGCCTCTACGGCCACCGTCAACAACCCTGAAAAGGACAAAAAAATAACGGTAGGGAAGTAGGGAAGTCCTGGCGGGTTGCTGAAGGCCCTGCTCCGTCTGTTTCACTTGTTTTGTCCTTAAACAAGACACTTAATCAGCCAAGACCGGTTGGTCCTGATTGTATAGCAGCCCCACTTTGGTTAGCTGTGGCCACAATGTACCACCATAATCTTGTGAAGAATATGTGGATAACTGATTGTTGAGCGAAAGTTTCCCACCAAGTCTGTTCTAGAAGTTTTGCACTTTATTAATGTAGAGTGGAGGCTTGAGCTTGTCTAAAACACTAAACATTTAATGCACCTATCCTGTCCTTTTTTCAGCCACACCCTAAGCAAATTTCAGTGAGGTTAAAATATAATTAATTTGTCTATTTCCTGATTTGTAACTTTAGATTTGCCACCCTGTAGTGAGATGTAATTAGAGCCATTCACTGTTTTTGTAAATGCATAAGAACAAAGGTATAGCCTACTGGACAGTTTGCCAAGATTAATTGGGTAAGAGTCTTCTATCAAAGTGAAGAATGAAACCAACTAAAGACTTTTGAGAAGGAAATTGTACGTAACACCAGCCTTGTTAAGATGCTTCAGGATTCATTTTCCTTTTAGGAGGGACCTTGCTGATCTTCTTTGGGTCATTCTCCTGTTGCTTAACCCAAATGCACTTGCATTGAACTGATGATGGGAAATTTTCCTTTGAGATTTTTCTGGTGATGGTCCCATTGATCACAGCATGCAGTATGTAGGTCATGACGAGCAAAACTATCTCAGCCATGTTTTTGTGACAGACTGGTCCTCTCGCTATATTTTTGCATCATATATAAATGGAAGCTCTCATAGGAAGGCCCCATCTTACCCATTTCTTTCTCATTGTTGATTCCTAAATACTAGGCTTTAGTGAGCCAAGTGAAACCTACAGTGCTTTACGTATGAATCTCAATTCTTTAGTCTAAGTAAATTTAGTCTTGATGAGTTGTTGATGTGTGACTAAGTGGTATGGTGGAAACCTTTGGAAAGGCATGCTTTTGTGGCATGTTTTCTCCAGTTAGAGATAATTTTTCCGACTGTGGTTCACTAAAGAGCATAAAGAATAATGGCTTCTTAAACCTTTCTAGACTGATACTTGTTTTCTCTAATTGAATTTCCTTGGCGCATTGATGGTGTACTTCCTTTTTTTTTATCCTGTAGCTGGCGGGTTGTCCGTTCCAAGCCCAACTTCATCGGCGTCTGCCATCACCCTTGTCTATCTTGCCTGCTATTGGTGGTCAGAGGGCCTGTTAGTGTCAACTGCATGGCAGCCTCACTTCTGTGTGTATGAGATGTGGCTACATACTACTGTAGCTTACCACCATCAGTGTGTAAATGCTGTAAATGGGTGGACTGCTGAATGGAGTGTAATGCGCTTTGGGGTCCTGGGACTAGATAAAGCGTTAAAAAAGGCAATTTGCTTTATAAATAATTTATTCAGAAAGGTACTGTTTAATTAATTTCCCAATTCCACAGGTCAAGCAGTATACAGGCTTGGATGTGGTTACTGAAATAAACCAAGCGTATGTGGCTAATATCAGCTCATCTATGATTAAATGACTATGCTTTAATAAAAAAATGAAGAAGCCATATGAAGACTGCGTTTGTATTAACTTAGCTTATCTTTTTCTGAATGTAAAGTTTGCTCAATGATCTTAAATGATCTTAAACCTTTAGGAGTTTGAACCCAACTTGGGCATAAAATTAATTAAAAAAGATAAAACGAAAAAATCAACATTGGATGCAGAACCAAGAGCAATCAACAAGAAGTTTCACTTTACTGGGATTTACATATAAGACAACCTTGCAAATATTAAAGGTCTTATGTTATGTTAGAAGGTGAGCAGAATGGATTCATTTTAAGCTGATCTGATAAAATCACTACATAGTACTTTTTGCACAAGGAGAAACATACAAGGAAAACCATATTACATTCAGCACAAACTGTACTTAAGCTCAGGAATAGAAGACAATGTTCTTATAGTTTTATGCAAATTAACGTTTCTTTCTTAGCAAGTTAATAATTATAGCTTATTCACCGATCTCAATCTTTCAGTGGATAATTAAACTATTGAAAATATGTAAATGGACCACAAATTACAGAAATAATCCTCACGCTGGAGACTTGAGGACACTCCCTTCTACACTTCCCTTAACATTCTTCAAGATCCTGGGTGTGTTCGCTATGATGGAGTGGTTTCAACTGGGGTTTGAACAGGGACCTCCCAATTTCATCACCTGTGAAAGATGAACACACCCTTACAACTAAGTGAGTGCATGCCAAGCACTGAAACATCTGCTGTAGGGACACACAACAGAATGTGGTTAATCTGCAGACAGAGATATGTAAAACTTAGTTAACACAACAATGAGTAGCCTGTGTGATGAAACCATCTCTTAGACTAACACGTTCAACTGCATTTCAGAGTCACTGCAGAAAGCGATTTCACACGGTAGCAGGACTCTTTGCATGCAGCCTGTTGCCATGCAAGAACCTTTTCAATTAACTCCACGTTTATTGATAAACACTTATTACTTTGTAATAATGGATGTTAACACTTTGGTTTTCATCTAAACATTCACACCAAGCATGCATAGCTATCCTTCCTTGTTTGGGCATTTCAATAGATTCAGTTCAATATGGACTTTCAGGCTTCATTTAGTCCAACTTTAGTTCTTTGGTAAAGTTCCTCAGTGTCGCCTTTATTGAAAGAGATCAAACAGATAACAAAAAATGTCCCGCACCTCTCCACAGCCAGAGCCAAGTATGGGAACCTTGGCCAATGCTGCAATTTATCATGACTCACTCTTTGTCAGACGAGAACGATCATTAAATTTGTCTGGCCAAGTAAAAACCTAGCAACTAAGGCATTGCTTGTGTGTGAGATAAAAAAAAAACATCTGCTTTGGTGTGATGTCATATGTCTAACTCACTGGTTTCCTGTAACTGGATCTTTTAAAACAGTTGTGCTACAATGATCATTAACTCTGTGGGGGTGTGTTATGTGTGTGGTGAAGAGTCTTAGCAAAAGCTTTCACTACCCTGACAGAGATAGCTCACTGTGTGAAAAAAAAGCATTTTTGCATTTCATACAAAACCTTGGACATTGCATTGTCAGAGCTGCTGCCGTTGGACCAAAATTGTGGACCAAAGTTTTGTTGGTTTTTAGAGGTGAATGTTGCCATTGACCCTTACATTAGGGAGTGGTGGCCTAGTGGTTAAGGCATAGAGCTTCAAATCCTGATTGATGTTCTGAGTTTTAGCCAAACTCCCACAGACTGCCACTCTGGGTCCCTGAGCAAGACCTTTAACCCTACACTGCTCCTCTGGGCACCACACAATGGCAGCCCACTGCTCCCCAAGGGGATGGGTTAAAGGTGTAGTAGGAGATCTTTTCTGATGCATTTTTTTTACCATGTGGCTTGAAGATCTCCCCACAGCCGTGTAGCAATCAGTGAAATAGAAGGTCTGGAAGAAACTAAATTAAATGGACCCCACTACAGTGTGAAATCAATGAGTAACGCCCACCAATCTCAAAACACGGTCTGTGGTCCACTATTGGGTCCTGACACGTCAATCAGGGTTGTCTGCTTCTCCCTCTCCCCTGTGCACGTACCCGGACACATGAACTAATCGACATCCCATGCTCGTGCAGGCGTGAGGACTAGTGACGTTACGTGAACTCGGTCACGTTACCTAGTTCAAAGCCATGGTTTGTTATGTTGTTGTCTACTCGAGTCATAGGCACTCGGTCTCAGCTTGTTTTGTTCTCAACCTCGGAAACTTTCAAACACCTCGGTAGACAGCATGCGCGTTCATTTGTTTTGAAGGCGTGGTTTCGAGGTGTGGTCTGAGGGGACAGGCATGGATGTGTAATTTGAAAAATATAGCTGGCCGGAACAGTTTTTTCAAGATCTCCTACTGCACCTTTAAATGCAGAAGTAAATTTCTCTAATGAGAAATCAATACAGTTAAATTATTATTATTATTAAAGTCTTAGTGCATATCTAATTGGGTAAAGTGGATAAATTAACAAGGTTCTGCTGTGTCAGATCAAGGTATAATATCTGTCCACTGATGATATGTTCTCTTTTTTATTGTTTTATCATTTTTTTACATTTAAGAATCCGGGGACCATCTCCAAATGATTGTCCAAATGTGTTAAGTGCTGCCAAGTGGTGGGATAAGTCATACCCAATTTAATTGAATTTAGTTTGTTTACATAGCGCCATTTCACACACATGTCATATCAGGGCACTTTACATCCAGTCATCGACTTGTAAGATTTGTTCCTCCTGGATGAGCTTGAGCCAACAACTTTCACTTGCATTTTGTCATTGACTCTACAGCAATGCCTCACAACAAGCATACATGACAGTGTAGAGGAAATCTCCCTTTTAACAGGAAGAAACCTCCAGCAGAACCAGGCTCAGTGTGAGTGGCCATCTGCTGAGGCCAACTGGGGTTCAAGGAGACAGAAGCAGACATACATAAAGAAGCAAATATATAAAAGGTAACTGTCAACCAGCTTCACAGGCAGCTCCATCCAGGAAAGACACAGCCTAGGAGATGAGCCCCTGAGCCAGTTTTCTTGTCACAGGATGGAAGAGAGCACATACAGTACAGTTAGTCATAGTAAAAGAAATAGGACTACACTGAAAAACAAGCCAAGGTCCAACATCTATAAACGAAAGCATTGATGGCAGCAGCATGGCTGATATTTCTCTCCAGAATAGAGTCACAGCCGTATAGGAACAAACTATATGAAGCTACTGTGACAGGAAAAAGCAGGAAGAACACATAGGTATATGTGGGACTTAACAAATACTGCAGAATGGGAGAATAGAGATAGAATGAGGAAGAATAAGGAAAACTGGTCCCTACGTCCTCCTACAGTCTATACACATAGTAACATAAACATATAGAATAGCTCAGGATGAACAAACTATTTTGGTTGAGGTATGAGAAAGGTAGAGTGGCAGTATGGCCAAGCTAGAGCCAAGGAGAGTAGGTCAGGACATTGATTTTCAAGGTGCATAGTGCTCATCCAATGCCAGATGAAACACAGTTCACCCGTGAGTGTTCCCGTCAGACTGGCAGTGTTGTGTTTTGACTCCGGGTGCAAACCAACAGACCGTTGTACAGAGCTACAAACTATGTAGTGTCCTGCACGGTTTTTGGAATAGTGTCAGAATTGTGCCAGGTGTTGTGGACGGCACTACAGCCAGAGTTTCTGCCATTTGGTACCAAACAGGAAATATGCAAAGTGTAAAGCGGATGTAGAATTGACCAATCAGAGGCTTCCTTTAAACCCGCCTTAACAGAGCTTTATCTTCCACTTCATTGAACACAACTGTTTGTACTGTATTCCAAGTGCTCTTTGAGTCTTATCCCTCTTGGAATCAAATATTTTTTGCACCTATTCACAGTGTATCAGGGAAAGATTTTTATACAATATATGATAGAAACTATGTTAAAGAAAATAAGACACAGCCCCAACGTACACTATGGAGTGGTTTATAACAGGGTGAGGCCAGTTGCAGGTGTTTCCATAAGAACTTTTTGTGAAGTTTGCAGAATATTTGTGATATAAAGCAAGATTGTAAAAGTGAGTCACAAAAAAAAAAAAGCACGGCTGAAAATGCACCGTATGTCCGACATCTTGCCTCATCAGCACCTCCGTTGTCCCTCCGCATACAGATACTGGAAAGTTTAAGTAATATTTAGCAAATGCTTCTCTGGCAAATGTGCTGAAAGTTAGGTCAACATCTGGAGGAAATTCTCTTATGGTCTTTCCTGAAAGAAAACTCTAGAAGAAAAGGAGGAAAGTGTTAAAAAAAACAGTGGGTTGTTTGTAGAAACTTGGCTAACTGGGTGATTGCAAACCTCTCCCTTTTTTTAGAGTTTGGTAATAATTAGAAAAAAAGAGTTACCATGATCAGAAATCATGATATGGCTGCTTTTAGCATGTTTTAATTGGGCATTTGCCTTTTTTTTTTAGAATTTCTATAGTTGCAAGATTTAGCTATTAACATTCAAGATTTCCTAGCCAACTTGGTTAAAAATAAGCAGAGTATACAAAAACTAATGTTTTTGAAGTAAAATTTTAGGGGAAGCATATTTAAGCAGTAGAGGAGCCCTCATTTTCTGTTACAGGAAGGGCTGCATTCTCGTTTATCCTAAATGAATAGCTACTACATGTAAAACCCACTAAATACACTTCAGGTTCACTGAAACAGACAAGCTTTTACAATCGACCCAAAAGAGAAAAAAAAAGTTGCAAAGGTGTGGTTACGTAGTAGCTGGTCAGTCAACACAGCGGCTGATTATACTCTCATAAGCAGTGAAACCTGTTTGATGTTGCAACTGGGTGTCCTATTCTTAAGGTCTTAAAAACAATCATACTCACCATTTGTTAAAGATTCAGACTGAAACGTACTTGTAAGCATTCAACTTTCACATTTCCCAGGGTTGAGGAAGTATTAAATCTTATACCGCTACCTGTATGATAAAGTAACATAAAGCAATAACACAACACCTGACTGAGTGTAATGTTAATAAAAATGGCACACACTTACACAGAGGATATTCCTTTCACACATTTCAGAGACATATGTTGGTGTTTGCACTGCCTAGCAACCACCAGGCTGTCTGTGCTCTCATAATCTCTGTAATTCCTTTATTGTGGTTTATGGTGTTTCTCTATGTGTGTTTTGTTCATAGGTAACCAAGACGTGACTGGACAGTAATTTATTGGGACACTTCTGTTACTGTTGGGGCCAAATTCAGGAACTTTTTTTCCTTAAGGGATTTCTTTACTTTACCCTTCATTTAGGATCGCAAAAGAAAAACAACTTCCTGATCAATTGGGGGGAAATGCATAAAAAAAAAGAAAAAAAAAAGGTTTAGAGCTCTGTGAGTTCATTGGGGTAGTTTCTTCCCTCTATGGTAAGTGAATAGAAGTTAGTGTGATTTAAAATTTGGTAAATAGGATGGATTTCATATTTATTTTTCATCAAGTTTTCAGCAAATGTTTTTTGAACACACTGCTTAACACATGCCTGCTTTCTGGCTTGTTTGAACAGGTAGAGGGAAAGGTACAGTAGAACGTGTCTTGGAGCCACCCACTCTTTAAGTCTCATTCTTCCAGGATGCAAGCTTGATAGTAGGAAATTATTAACTTGTCCTACCCTTCGTTCTGCCAACAGGATGCCAGCAGTTTGCTGCTTATCAGCAATTGTTTTACTAAATAAAAACCTTTGTTTAAAGTTACCGCTTTTGATAACTTGCATACCCCTTACAGATCCCCAAACCCATCCCTCAGTGAGGTTTAGAAGCACAGGATTTAAATCCAGCCATTCATGAAAGATCCTGCTACATGGCTGTACTTCTTATTTTGGCAATTGACCAATTAGATGACTACTTGAATGATATATTAAAAAGTCAATTGAAAAGTTAATAATCCTAGTTATATTTAGGTTTATAAACTAAAAAATGTAAGTACCAGTATCAGCATTAATGCCTCTAAGGTTATGTTGGACCAATCAAATGTGTTTCTTTCACTCTCAGAGTGTTTCTCATGAATTTCTTATAGAAGCACCATTGTTAT
This sequence comes from Cyprinodon variegatus, assembly GCF_000732505.1. Lineage (NCBI taxonomy): Eukaryota > Metazoa > Chordata > Actinopteri > Cyprinodontiformes > Cyprinodontidae > Cyprinodon > Cyprinodon variegatus. Next base: position 108,376 of record NW_015150672.1, read on the forward strand.
TTATTTTTATATATGTTCGGGCAAGTTGACATTTCTTGTTATTATGTATATTGACATTCATTTTGCCATCAAAGTATCCATATTTTTTTAATGTTACAAAGGTAATAAGGTCTTGTCCTGGAAATTTAGATTTTCAAAGTTTTTCACTGAGTGCCCCAGAAAGGGTTAAGGGTAGTTAAAACCGAACTTTAAAGAAATAGTAAAATTTGTAATGTCTGTTTGTAACAGTGTAATGTCTGCTGTCTGTTTTTCAAAGCTAAAACGACAGATAAAGTGAACACCCTGTTGACGAGGAATAAAAAAAAGTAAAGGAAAACCTAGGAGAACTTACTATGTTCTGAAGTGCCAGTGTAGTTAAAGGTATTTTAAAACTCTTTTCTGTTGAATTTGAATTTGTTGCTTAATTATATTCTGTTTTAGTTCAGGCCATCTCCCAGGCTTTATAAGCAGGCCTCAAACTTGTTGACAGTGCTAGATTATTGAAAGCTCTCGGCTTGTAAATGTCCAGCTTTCCTTCTCAGCCTGAATATCTGATTCTGACCCTGTTTCTGCCTCACAGCTTCCTTACTCTTGCTGGAACGTATAAAGCCTTTTGATCTCTAGACATTGACCTTGTTTCAGCCTCCTCACCCCTTGTATGTGATCCTGATTCTGCCTCCATGTGTCTGACCCCTCTCTCTGGGCCCTGACTCCAGGTTTTAGTCTCCTCCTTTGATCCTTCTGCTCAACTCATTTTTATTGGATCAGAACCTGTTTATGTTCCTGGACCCAGTCTCTCCCTTGGAAATTTGAAATTTCCTGTGACAGTGACATCACTGCCGGCCCATGCCTCTGTCTGAGATTTCCTAAAGGGAGCCCACTTCTACTCCCCTTTCCTCCCTTGGGATTTTTTTCTGAATTTTCTCCATTAAAACCTAAGGATATTTCAGCCACTAACGTGATCTCTCCTCTCCAAAGATTCGTGACCCCGATGCTGATGTTTTCCCTGCTTTGCTTGCAGAGCTCAGTGAATAGAGCTTTTAACAGCCTACCACTGCTTCTGGTTAAATTTTGGGTCCTTGGTCTGATACTTTACACAATGATATTTATGATAATTAAAAACATAGACTAGTTTGTGTGTGTTACCTTTTCATTTTAAACATGTGCAAAACTGCATGGCACTTCTAAATGTCGATTATCTGAAAAGCAGGCAGTAAAGCATGATTCATCAATCAGTCATCATTTATCACTCTCTAAAGTTATGCTCTCTCTGCTTCTTCCCATAGTAGCTTCGGCTCGTCTGTTCCTGTTTGGCTGTGACACCATCCTGGAGAGAAATATGAGCTTTGCTGCTGCCATCAACACCTTTGTTTATAGATGTTGGAGATCTGACAAATTTTCAGTGTAGTCCTATTTGTCTCACTGTGACTGGCTGGATGTGCTCTCTTAATCCTCTGACATGGGAGCTGGCTCAGAGCTCGTCTGCCTCGCTGTGTGTTTCCTGGATGGGGCCGCCTTTTACTGTTGCTCTTTGTATAATATATATATATATACATCCAGGCCCACAGTGTTTTACAACTAAACCCTAAAACCCTAAAAAGAACACCTTTTTCCAAACATCTGCCGTGATCACTGGGTTGCCTATCACAAATTACAATTGTGACTTTTAGTGACTTTCCTTAACGGTTATGTGGAGGATTTTCACAAATTTTTTAAGGCCCGCCACCTCCACTTTTAAAAAAAATGTGTGTGCGAGAGCATGCAAGAGCCCATTTCTCCTCGTGCACACTCTGTCTAAAAGTAGTTTTTCTCATAGCTCATACAAGCTTACTGTGCCAGAACGTCCTCCCTAACACCTAAATTCCTCAATCACTAGCAAGGACTTTATAAAGAACTCACTTAACTGACCGTTCGGACAGATGATCACTTTTTACTCAGTTGGTCACGCAACTCCTTTTCAGCACACAATGCCTGCGCCATCTTTGTTATTAGTCGCTGCTGTCGGTTAGCGACAGCCTCTGGCAACAGTGGGGCCGCCGTGGCAGCAAATCCCATAATGCTTTGCAAGGGGAGCTTACCTGGATACATCTGCCTCTTCTGAGGCCGGTCTTTTCTTCTTATACACTTCGTAGACAATTTTTCTCTTATGACCCTCGGCCATTTTCAAAGAACCGCAGTGAGAAAGGTGAGCTTCAATGACTGTCGGAAACCATAGCTCCCCACAGATAGGTATACGTCTCCAGAAAAATACAGCTAACGGGACAAGTTCAAAGAACGGTCTTACGTAAACACATCACCAGAATGATTGACAATTATGAGGACCACTTATTTAGATGATCCACCTGGAAAACAAAGATCGTCCTCTATACCTTTAAACAGCTTTTTTTGACTTTCTTTTTGCCAGTTGCCATTTGCAATATTTTTGGTTTGGTTAAAAAAAAAGAATGAAAAATGATATCTTTCCTTCCATTTTTACAGTTATACTGTACGCAACTTCATTGTTCTGCCCTATGTAATGTTTTATACGGTTTGCGATTATAATTCTGCAAAATGTGAAAAGGTGAAAATATTTTGTGTTTATTATGTTGTGTTTGTTTGTATGCAAATACTGATCTACAATTTGCTTTAATTAATGCTTATTATGTCTATGCATGATTTTTCCAATGCTTGGGATTTTTCCGTTGCATGTTAAGCTTGAGTTGCACAATTTAAGCCTAACTCCTCAAGCCTTACAATTGCCCTATATAGTTGAAAGCTAACCCCCTGCAGCGGTGAATCAGTGCAGACTCATCAAATAGAAACCCTGTCTTATGATGCTTCTCATTTTTGGCATTGATTTCATTTTTTATGTATTGATATCATGTAGTACAACGCGAAGGGCCTATAACATCCAGTCATTAAGCAGCTAACATAAAATTTAACCTTCATCTGCAACTGACTGGCAGCAATAAATAGTAAATGGCATCAGGTAGACATGTTGGTTCATGAGCTTTTTCCTGCGGTGGGATGATTTAGTCGTATAAACTGTCAGGATTAATTGTCTAAGTACACCAAACCTTTACCAGAGGCAATACATTCAATTGGTACAATTTGTCACACTTAAAACTTGTCTGTGTGATATTTAAGGATAATCCCTGCAACACAGCCAAAGGGATTCAAACCAAAAAAGAAAAAGAGGGTAAAGAAAAAAAAGAAGTTGTATTCCTCGGCTTGAGAAACAGGTTGGAATTCTACTGCAGGTTTGGGGTGGAGACGACCAACACCCGATAGATCAGATTCTGCACATCCAGAAGATGTTATGTATCTGTGCATGCCTTGATCAGGTGTCTTTCTTGTCCTTCAAACACACTGAATGAAAGAATTTACTGCATTAATAGTTTGACTCTTCCATTGATACTCTGCAGAGGACGGCATTTTCCCTGCAAGCAAAAGGTTCATAATGTTCCAACATGGAAACAGGTTGGACAAGAGAATGAAATGCTGCGCTGACGTGATCAAATCTAAAAAAAAAGTAATCAAAATAGAAAATAGCTAAGGTGCATATGAAAAAAAAAAAGCAAAAACAAGTTTTATCAGAAAAAATTAAAAACAGTAAGGTAGGCTGTAGGTCATTAAAGCATAAAAACACCTTTTGCATTTTTCAATTAAGATCCCAATTTAAAGATGCAGTGCAAACTGAACAAGGCTGAAAGTAACTTGATAATTTTTTCTCACCATACTACCTGAGGATTAGTTTGAAGTAGTTTAGAAAGCACTTAACTTAGCACATCCTGCAAATAAGAACTCTTAAAGCGTTAGAGTAGTAAACTGACCGTATAAAACATGTTTTGCATTGTCTCAATTGCTGCACGAAAGGAACAAAATGCTGCATATAATTCTATCTAAACAACAACAGGGAAAGGATCTGTCTGGAACAGATTAATATGTTACCGTCGCAAGCTGAAAAGTTAAATTGGACTAAACAAATTAAGGTGTGATAGCCAGAATGTCACTTTGTGTTATTCACACCTAGTTGCACCCCTCTTAACCATTCCAAGCATTTAGTGTTTGGTTTCTGACAAATATGGAAAGCTTGCTGTTTTAACAATGCCGACTGATCACAAAGGGGCTCTGTGGTATAACTGCACTGTCATCTGTCATTTTCCACTAACACTAACTGAAGGTATTTAGCCCCTGCAGACATGGGGGGCAGAGTCTCTCTGGTCAAACCACATCTGACAACAGGACTGACTTGTCAGCTGCATCAGCACAGCACCAATTATGCTTCTTATCTTTTGTGTGATCTGACAGGGCGTGCCTCCATACTGTAGCTGTTAAAAGGTCCTAATGGTAAGGAAGATATACGATGATATTGAGTTTTCAATCAAGTTAAAAAAAATGTCATCAAGCTACTTTTACAGCTGCTCAGTCTCCTGTAATTTTGCTAATGTAATCTGCAAGTAGGTAACCTATGCATCTATGCTTTACTCTTTATCTTTGTTATTTGGAGATGCATAAATAGAAGCTGCATAGGTTTCATTTGTGTAGTTTTCTCATGCATACCTTTTTACCTTAAGAATGCAGAGGTGTGTCAGTTAAATGCTTCTGTGTTTGCATAACCTAATAAAAAAAGAAGAACAAAAAAAACATAGAGATAGTCTTTTATTCTGGAATATTCACTTTCAGCCTTAACCTGTATCTGTAAATCACCCTTTATAAGAGCTTTGATATCAGTGGAAGGATTAATGATGAGAAAAAAAGCCTTTCTCCTCTATATGTTAAGTTCACATGCAGACTAAAATCTGATTTACCTTATGATGCTCTGCACGTCTGGCTGCACATTCACAGATGCATTTCTGTGGTCAGTAGCAAATCCTATCCATTTAAGATTAAGGCTGGAGTTCCTATCAGGTTTGTTTTGGAAAATGCAATCGCACAGTTTTGCACCAGAAAGCTAATTTATTAGATGCAATCCAAGTTCCATTGTTTGTTTTCTCACAATTCAGATGTTTGCTCATATATATATTGCTTCAAAGATAGACCAATCCAAAGTGCACTTTTGTCTGGCAGAAGATAACACTTGGTTCTCACTGGCCACCTTCCATATCTGCTTTGTCATTCCTTGCAAATTTTGCCTTGGGGAAATCCACAAAGGGTGTGTTGAGGAATCAGTTCATACATCCAGGCAGCCCCTTCTCTTATTTTGAAAGGTACTGACTTCCTGCTATCCTCATTTGGTCTCTGGAAATTGACAGAAATAAACTCAGTGTAAAGGAGACATCTGAAAAGTTGGTATTCTTTTTTTTTTTATTTACCAATATACCACTGAATAAAATCCAGTTTGAGCAATTTCTTTCAGAAGGCATCTAACTGGTACCTAGAGTCCACTTGTCTGCCGTTTCTTCCCAGTATAAACCCAGTTGATCAGGATAGGCTGGCAAGGTCTGTTTGCGAACTTTACTGAACAAAGAGTGTCATGAAAACCACAGAATGTGACAGACAGGTCAGGGATAAAGCAGTGCCAAAGTTTTATTGGACTGTTTTTTTGTTTTTTTTAAATAACAAATATGTCAAGCTTCAAACATGACAAAATAGATTGCCCAAACAGTCCAAAAAAATAGAAAAGAGGATGACTGTACTGCAAATCTACCAATTAGAAAGCCAATCATTATGAGAAGTAGCCCACAGGCCCAAAGTAACTGTGAAGAGCTGCAAAAGTCTACAACTCAGATGGAAGGATCTGTTAAACTAGATAATTTTCAAATGTAGACTTTATGACAGGGTGAAAAAAAGCAAAAGTTTTATTGAAAGGAAGCAACAAACAGTTGAAATAAACTTTCTGCACTGCTATTTAGGCTGGAAAGTTCAAATGAAGCATCACCCTGAGTGTGCTGTTTCCATAGTGATACATGTTTGGTCCAGAAATATTACAGCGTGCAAACAAAACATAATTGTATCTTCTACAATGACATTCCAGCTTCTTCTTCCCATGCTGGAGTCCTTTTTTAGCAATGATGTTAAAGATGCTTGGAGTACATGGGATGATGGATGAATGCAGATGCTGCAAATTTTTTTGCTGCCATAGTAGCGTTTCAACAAAACCTCCTCCCTTAACATACAGCCAGCACTAAAATGTATGCTATGGATTACATTTTTCTGGGCCCTAAAAAAATTCAGCCCTAAATTCCTTTGAAAACCTTTTGTGCTAATGTTTAGCATAAACTAAAATAAATATAGATTTTAAGCTTTAATGTGACAAGATTCTGCGTTTGTTTCTAAACACTGTTTTTTTTATCAGCTTCTGCCCGAAGCCTTCAGGTTAAACCTAGATCTGGTAAATCTTCATGACTAAGCATAGTGTTACTACATTACAAACTCTACAACCTCTTAGTGAAACAGACAGAAAGGCGTTAACTCTTTCTTTCTCATTCAGGCGTGGATATATTTGCTCTGTAGAGAATTCCTGTATACACTGCAGCTCCACAGAGGCACATTGTATACAATGGGCACCATAAGGGTAAAACAGATACCTTACAATCTACAAAACCTTTGGCTTAAAGTGAAATATCTTTAATATTGTTTACTTCGCTTTACCTTATAATTATTCAAATTTGTTTGAGAACTTCTCTCTTTCTACTTCTAACTGAGCCGTAAATACATCAAAAACAACTCTCACTATCAGTTCAGAGTAACCAAAACTAGTAATTCTAAGTTAAGTATAGTTGTAGCAAGGTGGAGTTTGCACAATGTAAGTTTAGCATATGAGTGTGTGTGAAGTAGAACGCTTTTTCGAATGGGCAGAACACACAACAGTTAGAAAAGCTGCTGAGTGAATGAATGACTCACGTTGCTAAACAAAAAGTATGATTCAATATTTGCAAGGAGATGCAAGATTCTGAATGCAGAACTTGATTTATCAATGGGCGTACAAAGCAGAACCCCAACAGGTACTGTCAGTAAGTGTTAGTCAAACTAGGCAAGTTTGGATGAAAGATTATAAATACGTTTGGAACTGTTTTATGCCCAGTCTCCCTGTTTTAGGGGGTAAATATTAGACGCAACAGTATCAGAACTATATATATATATATATGTTACTGTTTATCTTGACTAATTTTGCACATTTTGTTCTCTATGTTTTATTGTTACGTGCAATAAAACATGGTTCAGCTCTTGCTTTAACACCTCGATTCCAGTGTCATTATCAGCCAACCTCAGTTTACTTTGTAATTGCCTCACCTGCAGTGCATTGAATTTTTTTTTTGTTTATTTAATTTGTGGGTCTTAGGGACCTGGTGTTGCATCCTCTACTTATTTAGACTTCAATGAGTTTCTCATTGTCTTCCTTAATGCTTTTGTATGAAAATAATAACTTATTATGAATATTTTCCAATGGGTCACCATCATTTGCATATTTGTAGATCAAGTATTTTTAGAAGGGGATTTATTCACTTTAGGAAATAACCAGGAAATATCATGCTCGGGTCCAGCAACGATGAACATGGATGATTTGATTTGCATGTCTGATTATTCCTGTAGCAACCTTTATCAAGGAATCAGCTGCTGGTTTTACACAAAATTGTTCAAACAAAGAGTATAACAAGCATATCTAAATATTCTGGATGATCTGTCTAAGCTCCAAAGTTTCACTCTGCTTTTCATGTGCTACTGTTCCAAATGCTACTGGAAATTCCTACTTAGGAGTCTTCAACTCCTCCAACCACCCCAGCTACACCCTTGGCCTTCACGATTAAAGATCCTCTCCTCAACGCACGACTTACTGAAGAAATGTGAATAGGCAGAAATGAGCTCATCGCTCCATTCACTGGCTCTGCTGTGGAAATGTACCCTGTATATAAACTGTAAACATTGCATCCTATTAAACAACTTCTTTCTGTTGGAGTCATTTTCAATTTCTGCAGCCAACTAAAACAGATGCTATACGTCACACTTGCTTATTAGCTCACAGCACTCCAAAGATTTATGTACTTTTGAAAAAGCCTACTAGAAATTACAGGTAAGGATTCTACAGTGTACTAACCTCATAAATCTTGTTTTTAAGATTAACAATTGTCCTTTAACCAAACATCCATGTTTTTGGGAGGAAGCCAAAGTATTCCTAGGGAAGATACATCTGTATACTGTAAGTTATTATTACATTAGGCCTTTTCCATTTGAAGTTTAGACACACAATGGGTGGGAAAAACAACGAAAGCTTATAACAAGAAAAAAAACACTTAATAAAATAAAAGGAATCAGAATCAAAAGAGGACTTGTGCACTTTATTTTTATTTTTTATCATCTTTGTGTAATCATTTGACTTTTTTTACTTGTTCTCTATTGTTCAGTACAATGAAAAAAGAAAGTAACCGTCTGACAGTGAGTGTGTCCGTTTCTTTCTCATTGTGTTAGTAATTTGATCATCTGGTGACCCATCGGGCGTGCCCGGCTGTATTCATGTGTGAAGGCATCTTTCACAAGACCTTTTTTATTCCTGTAAGTTTTGCCTCCTTAGATGAAAAAAATACTTATTTTTAGCTGTTGGTGTCATCTTAGGTCAGATTGAAATACTGCTGCCAATATGTTCCCTCTGCGGACTACGTGCCCTCTCTGTGGTGTCATTTTTGCTCGATTAGGTCATTGTTTTTTTGTTCAAACGCGAACATGCTTGCATCTGTCCCTGTGTGTGTCAGTGTTGTATTAAGAAAGCTAAAAGGTGGGTGGGATAAAGGACGTTTTCTCTTTCAGAATACATGGGAGGTTGTCTAACGTCGGGTGGGGCGCCATCACCCATTATCATGTCCGAACCTGTTCCTTGATTTACGTATTGTGTTTCCTTTTTACTGGAAGTGAGATGGTTTCTGCTCCTGAATCCTGAATTTCATTTGATCACATTTGCCCAACCCCTGATTCACAAGTGTCATGTTTCTGCAGAAATTAGCCTACATGTTTGATAACTTGTTATTACATGTTTTAAGAGATATCACCCTTAAAAGATGTGATAAAAACATACGACCAATTGTTGAGGTTGGTTCAAACAGAAACTCCTGAAGGTGACATGCAGCAGAGGCAAAGACAAGCTGGGACTCATCAGGTGTTTTCAGGAAAAGAAAAAACATTGATTGCATCCTTCGCATCAATTCATTAAGGTTTCTCTTTCTGTTTGTGTTAGCAGTTAACTGGCTTGTGTGTTTGGATTTGTTTTTGTTACCCTGTGGGGACAGTGTATGGGAAAATACGGTACATCGTGGGTACTTACATGTACTTGTGGAGACCACTTCACTGGTCTCCATGGAGGGAAGTTATCTCTATATGCATTGGTAATGGTTAGGTTTAGGGTTATTGTCTGGGTTAGAGCATAGGAAGGGGTCAAAGTGACTGAAATCTATTTAATCCGTGCAAATCAACATATTGTCCTCACTATATTAGCAAGATAAGAATATATTTGTTTTTGTGTTGCCAAAACATACTCTGATATTATGAAAATGCCACCATGCTTGATGCAAATGTTTTCATTTTTCTTTTCAGTGAAGTGGCACCAAGATAAAACATTTTTTAGTGCTTTTGCTGCAATGACTGAGAATAAAACTGAATGCTAAGTAATTATCCATTGCAGTGAAAACTGAGTTTGTTGCTGAAAAAGTTGTAAATTGTGTTTCATTATTGGATCTTGTGTTGCTTTTTAAATCAATGCAGAAAGAATCCAAATCTCATGACAGCTATGCTTTCTAGCATCGCCCTCTGCTGGCCTAAGAGTGCCAGTGCAATCTGATCACAGAGAAGTTAAAGGTGCAGTTTAAATCAAGGCTTAAAAACTCACCTGTTAAACACTGCTTACCTCCAGTGATTGCCCTAAGCTCTTTTAGTTTTTTGCAAAGGGATCTTGGGTGTTTTGAAGGACACTTTCAATAACATGTATGATGTTTTTCCTTTCCTACCCGAAATAGGGTTCTAGCTGTTGACCCCTTGAAAAGTGAAGGAATAGGAGATAGGAACAGGGAGTAGGAGCTACAATTTGAGGTATTCAGAGCAAGCATATGTCTTCCGGCTGGCCCTGGAATACCTCAGGCTTCCCTTAAAGTATGTAGAGGACATATCAGGGAAAAGGGAAGTCTGAGCATCTCTACTGAGACTGCTGACCCTTGACTCCCAGATAAGCAGAAGAATACAAATACAAGTAAAATTTATATATGCCCTCTATGTGAATCAATTTAAACAATAAGTTTTACCTTTTAAGTAAATTTAGCTTAGGCGGAAGTGCAACTGAAGAAACTCAACTACCTGCTCTCATCATCAGAGGCTCTCTGCCTCTTACGCAAACCAATTAGCTTTAAACCACACCTCCTCAAAGCCCAATCAGCATTCAGAATTCATCTTAAAAGGTCTTTAAATCCACATCTCAGTCTGCTACCAAGCCCTGTTCTCATACACCTGATTATGCATGTTAAAATAAAATTCTGCACTAATGTTTCCTGACGAGGTGTGAGCACCAAAGTTTTAAAATGATTGTATCAAATAAAGTTCTTCTAATTTTCTTTTGCTTTCCGTGTGATTATTCAGATTGAAATGACCTGTAATAAATTAACTTTTTAAGATATCAGAAAAAAGGCATGTTCATTAGAACATCACTTTATTTAAGGAGGAGCTAAAGAAGCAGACAATATGATGGGAAGATGTGCTTTATTTTAAATCACCTAGATCAAAACTGGAAATAAATCACATCACTATTCAGCTACAGCCTCAGCTTCAGGCTCCACCTTCTCCTCCTCCACCTTCTCTGCAGCAGGGAGTTCCTCTGCTGCTCCTTGATTTTCCTCCTCCTCCTTCTTCTCCTCAGCCTTGCTCACCACTGTTTCCGTCGTGGTCACTGTGGTCTTCACAGCTCTGCCTTCGAGGGCAGAGACTGAACCATTGCTTGACTTGATTGCATCAAAGGAAGAGCTGACATAGGACGGGATACGGGAAGTCTCCAGGTTGAAGGAGTTAAAGTTAAAGGCTATATATTAAGAAGAGAAAGGGGATTGAAATCAAAATCTTGTTGTTTGTCACTGTTTATTTTTATGATGCTACAACACAGACTTACAGGTCTGCTTGGAGACATTGGTCTTGATTCCTGTTGCTAACCTATAGAAGGCATAAGCAACAGAATAATAAATAAAAAACAACATCTAGTAGATGCAGTTATTATTTCCACAACAATAGGGCACGCATGTACTGACAGCAGCATATTACCTGGTCTCCTCTCCTTCCAGCAGTTTTTTATACGTTGCTATTTCAATGTCGAGAGCCAGCTTCACATTCATCAGTTCCTGGTACTGGCGGACCTGCAGGGCCATGTCCTGTTTGGCTCTCTGGAGAGCTTCCTCTAGCTCTCGGATCCGCAGCTTGGCATCCTTCACTGCCAGCTCGCCCCGCTCCTCAGCCTCAGCAATCTGAGCTTCCAAATTGGTCCTCTGTTGGGGGGGAGGCATATGTAGAGAGAGGGCCAGGAAACTTTGACTTATAGCCTTTATTAATTGTAACAGAGCAGCTTGAAATTTTGGGAAATAACCAGAATTGAAGGAATTTGAATCCAGAAGTACATTGAAGTGAAGAAAGCAGATTAGAAACACCTGAAATGTGAATCATCACCTGTGCTTTGACCATGTCAATTTCAGACTGAAGCCTCATTATTCTGCGGTTCATGTCGGCAATCTCAGCCCTGGTGGACTTCAGGTCGTTATCGTATTTTCCAGCTGAGTGTTGCATCTCTGCATACTGGAACAACAAGAGCCACACAACACAAGAAGCTGTTTCATTAAGTTCTTGTTCTCCTTTACATCTTTTTTGTCTGTTGCTTCTAAAAGGTAAAATACAAAGTTTGAAGCTAAGCAAGAGGCTTTTTTTAAAAATGGAAGAAATGACATGCAAACAGGAGTCCATTCTGCTGATTAAATACTGGCATTCCTGCTATCAGTTTTCTCAACGTTGAATAATGACCTTATCTGTATTAGATGAAGAAGAAAAGGTCGTTTGACTTTAATTCATGCCTCAAAAATTTTAAAAGTTCTGTTAAAAACACCACTAGTATTAATTTCTACATATAACCAAGCAAGGATGTTCATGGCTTATTTGAGCGATAAACAGAGGTAGTTTCTAATTTAAATATATTCATTCAAATGAACTCAAAAGACCTTTGTAGATTAAAGATTAAAATATTTAAAGATGTGGTCTGTGGCAGCGTGACTGAAAATGTTTCTGTTATCTGTTACTTGTAATGTACTACAGCCTGTTTTTAATAAGAAATTAAAAAGGTTAATTTCGGTAGAAGATTTTGTTACAAATAAAAAATCAGGATCTTTCGTTTATGAATAAAACTACCCATTTATTTCAATCATGTCATGCTGACAAATAAAACAATGCAAGTGCACAGTACTAGTTAGATGACAATTTAAATAATGAGGCATCACCTTGTTCTGGTACCAGGATTCTGCCTCCGCTCTGCTCTTGTTGGCGATGTCCTCATACTGCGCCCGCACCTCAGCGATAATGGCATCCATGTCAAGATTACGGCTGTTGTCCATCTCCACCACAACAGATATGTCCTTGATCTGAGTTTGCAATTCATTAATTTCCTACACACAATAACAAGATAATAAATAATGACATCAAAGTTAAACTTAGTGTTTGGCAGAGACTTTTTAGTGGAACTTTGTAGTAAGAAAAAGGTTTTAACTGCATCATAGATCTGTCTCAAGAACTCAATCTCATCCGAAAGCCCGTCCAATTTTGCCTCCAGCTCCACTTTGGCCATGTAGGCTGCATCTGTGTCCTTCAGATCATAACAAAATCAACATTTATTTAATGAATGAATGGTGCACAGATCAATGTATGTTTTTTTTTTTTAACTAACTTTGATCTAACCTTCTTCATCAGTACAAAGTTATTCTCACACTCGTTGCGTTTGTTGATCTCTTCCTCATACCTGAGAAAAGGAGTCAGAAACTTTCAGTTAGAATTTAAATGAACTTAATAAACATATCCCAAATCCTCTGCCTTTGAATATAACAAACTACAAACATTCAGACTTGTATAGTATATGACAAAATTCTATGGGCTAAATATGCGGGTAACTCGTTTTTTATTAAAATGGCCTATTTTTGTGTGTTGTGCTTGCAAAATTGTGTTCTAAGCAAAACAATTTATGTTGCTCTAAAAAAAAATATCAGATTTTTAACAGTGTATTTTTTTTGCACTCTAATAGCTTACATTACAATATCCCCTTGTTTTTGTGCTGTTAAACGCTTGCTCAAAAAAATGTCATTGAAAAAGTAGATATCAACAAGTTGTATGAAAATAAAGAGTAAACCCACTAGCTCTACATGAGCAGCGATTTCAAATTAGCATTAGCATGATTAGGACTGTAGTGTATGGTTCAGGTTAAATGTGTGTTTATAGACAAGGGCAAACATCTGTGAATGGAGCAAGTGAAATGCACAAAATATTATAAGTGATTCAGTGGATTTTAATGAATTTTTCTGCCTTAGACTCTGTATTGGCAAACGCTCCTTCATTTCCTGAATCAGTATGGAGCATCTTTTTTTTCCCATGTTATAAAACTTTAGGTTTATTTCCTAAAACTTGTATGAGGCTACGGTAAGTGGATTTTATGGAAGCAAATAAGGTTAAAAACTTGAAACTTTACATACTTGTTTTTGTAATCCTCCACCTGGCCAGTGGTCTGGTGCAGTTCAGATTCCAGTTTAAATTTTTCATTACCCAAGTTGTCCAGTTGCTTCCGAAGGTTGGCGATGTACGCCTCAAACATAGAGTCGATGTTTGACTTAGATGTGGTCTGCTCCTGCAGAAGCTTCCACTTGGTCTCAAGCATTTTATTTTGTTGTTCAAGGAAGCGTACCTGTAAAACCAAGAGATTTATAAATTTATAATAAAGTAAGAGATTGATGTTTGTTTTCTTTTTTTTAGCAACGTGAATTAAAAGAAGTGTAGATTCCTTAAATTTGGCACGTGGCTTTCTGTGAAACGGGTCCCTCAGAGGGGATCTAGATGGCAAAAAGGAGATCATCTGGCAGTTGTGCTCTGAACAAGTCTTTTTTTTTTTACCTGTGCACTAAATAGCATAATGGTGACAGTAGCATGATCCATTCCTGCACCACCATCGAGTTCAGAGACAATAGCTGTGACATGGAGGTTGATATAGAAGGAACAGAAGTAGGGGTGAAAAGGAAACCAATAACAAGTTTGACCCCTGAGAGACAACCAAAGATAGAACCACAGAGATAAGAAAGAAATACACATAGTTCTTGAGTTCAAAACTGTGTGGCCCTGTGTCCTAAGGGCCAAACATATCACTGGTTTTTAACTATCCTCACTCTGGGTGGAGTCCGGATACAGATGAGTCAACATGAGAAAGACACCCAATCCTATAGGTATTTTTATGCTTTCTCACACTGGCCTGACGAGCAAATGGAGTGTAAGCTTTGTTTTGTCCTCCAAGGAGAAAAATCAGGCTTCATTTGAAACCCCTGTGATTACAGAGTGCCTCCTTAAATACATACAACATAGAACAATGACAAATCACTGAGCAATCTAACATTTTTGAAGCCAAAAAGAAAAATGTGTTTGTAGAAACTACCTACATGTTTACTTTAGACGGTCTGAAAATAATCCATCCTTCTTTCAGCCTCACAAAACAGGCATTGTTTCTGCTGCTGCAAGGATATACTGACAGTCTTTTAAACATGCCTGTCTCTACGATAGTTTTTAACCTCCTTTAACTCCTTTCAGATTTTATTTGTGTAATCTGTAAATATTCAGGCTAAAAACTCTAACAGGGTCGTGTTTTAACCTTTGAAAGAACATAAAAGACACACCTGATACGTTGTCTGATTCTCTAAGGGTATTATTGTACGATATTTCTCTGATGTGTAAATAACTCCTGTGCAGAACAAGTAATATCCCCCAGATTTGTTTCACAATATTTGTTATAAAACTTCTTCTCCAAAGCAATCCTCTAAGGAGGATCACCTGTTTTGTTTGCAAACCACTCATTTCCTTTGTACTTCCTGAGTGCTTCATCTTTCCCAGCTGGACGGTCAACACAATGTGCGTTATATTGTTTCATATTTCTGCAGTGAATAAGAACTTCTTTTTTCTATTGGGTCCTGCTCTAACAGATTAGCTAGATGAATGGGATAAACTAAATAATGTAACTTGCATAGATAACTTTATTTATTGAATAGAGTCATTTGGATTGGACCTAATTAAGACATCATAGACTACAGAATGCACATTTTATAGAAAAAAAGAGATAACTGCCTGGGCTTGTGATGGCCCCAAAGTTTAGTGGGGGGAAAATGCCCTGACAGCTTGATACTGGGACCCACAATTTAATTTTTCCCTTTTTTTTCATAATTCCTGCTATTTGCTATAACACTGACCTTGTCGATGAAAGAAGCAAATCGGTTGTTGAGGGTCTTGATCTGCTCCTTTTCCTGGATACGGATGGCCTGGATGGTGGGGTCGAAATCCAGATTAAGGGGAGCCAGAAGGCTCTTGTTTACAGTCACAGCAGTGATTGGGGCCCCCATTTCACTGCCCATACCACCACCAAAACCTACATGGCCAAAATCGCCTCCACCCCCTCTCAGCCCAAACCCCCCAGCAGCACCACTGCTTCCAACTCCTCCATAGGAGGTGCGGACGGCGTAGTTCTGCCTGGCACTCCCTACGCCAAGGCCCCCATAGCCAGAGAATGAGCGGCTGCTGTATCCTTGGGAGGGGCCCCTGGAGGACGACACTGTGGAGAGGGTGGTGGTCTTCACAGCTCTGACAGACATGGTCACACTGGAGGTCTTTAGCACTGAGGTGGAGAGAGAGGAGAAGAGAAGAGACTCTGCAGAGGAGAAGAGTCGGACAGACAGAGCCTCCCTGGACCTCAGTGGTATTTATCAGAGGAGGGGAGGGACCCCACTGAGGTACGATTGGCTGGAGCAAAGAGTGGCAGAAGTGAGGCAATGTCAGGAAAGAAAATTACATCATGTTACACATTTACAGCAAATTAAAGACCCAAGGGCCACAAATGTCTCAACTGTTCTCTTCTAAAACACAAAAGGTCTATTGTTCTGATATTTTAATAGATGCTTTTTCCATACTTTTATTTTTGAATTTGCAGTTTTGGCCAAGTTTTAACTGTTTTCATTTTATACTAAAGAGTTGTATCTCAGAAAAAATGAATAATCAATCTTCTCTACTGCCCAACCTCATGTCATAGGTGTGGTATTGAAACTTGGGCTGGTAGGTGTAATGTCCCAGGTCCCTTCCTCTCACAGTTGTGGAAACAGCAGATTTACCTATTTGCTTGTCGCAGCTTATCCTCACCCCAAACAGACCCTGACAGACGCCAAAACACAAGCGCAGGATGGATAAATGCATCACACTGGATAGTTTATAAATGCATTTACAATTAGCCCACAGCATTACTCTAGAGTTCAGATACTCCAAGTTTATCATCAGGCAGAATTAATATGTTTACATAAAAATCCAGTGAGTGAATTCCTCCTCTATCTGCAAGATCATGAACAAACACGGTCAGTTCTTTTTGTTATCATCAGACCCCACCTTAGCCTTTACAGCCTTGCCTATAGAACGAATGACAAAGAAGCTTAGAAAACTTCTTTCCAGGCTCTCTCTAGTTCTTCCCTGAGCCCTTGGCGTTTCTGCATTTTCTCCTGTTATTTTTTCTTGATGCTTCCATCATCTGGGATGGCCACATCAATCACTACAGCTGTCCTCTGCTGTTTATCAATGATCACAATAACCGATTGATTGGCCTAAACTATTTTGTCTGTTTGCATGTGGAAGTCCCACAAGATCTTAGCTTGTTCAGTCTTCAAGGTGGCTCCCGTTTTGACCTGGGGGTCTCCAGCGTGTATTCTGCACAGACGTTTCAGTATACTATATCAGTAACTTGGTTATTTTATGTCATATCTTACACCTTGGTGGGAGATGTTGGATTGTTTCTGGGGCCTCTTTGTATATAGCCTGCACCTGGAATCTTGCCTATGTAAGGATTTTTTTTTTATTATTCTTTATGTGTTTTTTTCTATGCACCTAATATAGTAGACTTCAGTCTCTATGGCTTGGTATTCAAGGCCGGCTCCTGTGGGTCAGTGCTTCTGTGCTGTCCTTCAGCGCGGCCCCCTCTAGTCATTTGTAGAATTTTTTTCATATCAACCATCATGTCATCCATCTGACTGTAATACATCCTTTTCTCCTCCTGTTATGATTCTTCCACTTCTATTTCTTCCATCTTCTATTGTGTTAGACATTCACTGAGCGCTTCATCTCTTGGGGGGCCATCTTCCTGATGTATTCTTGGAGCCTGGATGTTTCATCTTCAAGTTTGGCCATGATGCTAATTATTCCTCTGACTCATGCTTTATATAAATTTATGTATCTTTATGCATCTATAAAAATAAAACTTTCCCACATCATAATGCAACCACCTACAGTTTTTATTGTATGAACCTTCTTTGCCCACCAGAAAAGGCTTTACTGTCTTCCCAGAGTGACTTACCGGTATGTCTGATCTTTCATCCATTTAGAGGGGAAGCTAAGTTACTTTTTTTTAGATGCTCCAAGTTCAGAGAACTTTATTTGTTATCACCCATTTTCTCAATAAGAAAATTCAAAGTCCTGTACGTGAACAGAGTGGAAGAAAAGAAAATCTAAAGAAAAGTGCTTTGCAGTGACCAGAGAATGGCAAAGAAACTTTTGACTAGAAACTTTGATGATGCTTCACCTGACAGTTTGATTAAACAAAACAAAGACACACAAATTGTTTTTTTTTACTTTAATTTTAGCCTATCTAATGCTTTTCGACAGTTTTTATATAAGTGATTACTTACATCTACAGTTTAGGCAGGAATAAGCACAAGTTCAGAGACTTTGACTCAACCCGAAAAGCTGGTACAGGTTCATTTGGATGGCTTTTTATTAAAAGTTTAATTGGAAAACATGTTTTATTTAGTAACTAGTGACTGACTTTAAATTTGGTGTGATGAGCGTGTATTTAGGGTAGGCTGGGTTGAGATTAGAATTAGGCCAGTAAAGTGGATGCAAAAGGAAAGGAAGTCAATGCAAAATCCTTGTTAAGATAGATAGATGTTATGTGTGTGCATGTGTCTGTTTGTTTCCATTGCCATGGTTTCACATATATCAAATCTAAATAGATTTTTGAGAAGCCGCTATTTTCTCTGAGTTAAACATCATTCTTGCTCTCGGTGACTGGAAATCATGACCTGACTTGGCAGGTTTAGGAAGTTGCTACCAACTTTTGCCAGTATGATCTGCTTGCAACCTCAACATTTTAACCTTTAGATTATTCATTTATTGCTAGATGACTATACGAATGGTGCGCTGCAAAAAGTCATCAGGAGGAGGAGGCACATTTTATCAGATTCACAACTATTGAGGTTGTCTTTTTAAATCGCATGCTTTGCTTGGCTAGTCTCAAAGAGTGATGTAATTCTTCACAAAGGAGTTCTTGTGTTGAACTTGGAGACGACCATATATGTACAAGTTAACCAGTTGTTTTTTTTTTACTCTGGCTGCTCGACAAAGGCCAACCCTCAGACAGAGCTGCAGCTCGTTTGGTTGGGTCTGATTAAAGTTGTTTTTATCATTAATTTAATCCCCTATTAGATCAGGAAATGAGAGGAGTCTTTTTTCCAAACCTTTTCCCTCAAACTCAGATCTCCGTGGAGGCAAAAGTTGCTCCTTTGTGCCAATCTGCTAAATGACACACCAAGGTAGGAATGTGCTGAGAGAGACACATATGTGCGACAAGTCAGACAGAAGCAAGGGTGAGAAGAGGAGCTGGTGAGGGATATGAGAAGACAATTAGCAAAGATAAGAAAGAAATATGTTGCACAACCCCCGGCTGACTCACTGGGATGGGTAGGGGAGCTGGGTGGGATATATGAACCTGCACAGAAATGTCAACAAATAAAACTGTGCTTTACCTTAACATTCAATCATGGCTCTTTTTTATGCCCCCTATACATGGATTTTTCATACTAATAGGTTTGCTTTAATTTAACTTCTTCAGTGTTTGATGAAAAGGATATCTGCAAAAATAGTTTTAATTTGGATTTTTCACTTAATGTCAATTTGCCAGCAAGGTCCGGTAAATCTTCTGAGCTGTTTAAACATATGTTGTAAAAGTTACCTTCTGCTTCACCCTATGCACATAAAAAATCTACATGCTTTACTCATACAGCTCAGTGACCTTATACTAAGTAAACAAAAGAAAATCTATTTTGTAAGCAGATTCATATCTATAAACAAAACCTTTTGTGGCCGTGTGCTGAAATGCTGTTGTTTCAGTTAATCTGTTATTTTAGTTCAGTAACATGAAATTATGACCCCTGATCAAAGCAAAATATCTCTTTCTTACAACTGATATTCACGTCCTTTAGTGTATTAAACAGAGGATTAGGAGGTTGTTTTAAAAACATTACAATCTTTCTGTTGGTAGAGCTTGTATGAAACATCCACTCAAAACCCAAATAATAAACAGCGACTCTCATGGATGTAGAAAAAATTTATTATGATTATATGAAAAAGTTTTTTCATCTGTACTGTGATGCCAGTCAGGTTTATTTTAGAAACATAAAATATGTTTTCGATGGAATCTTCTGGGGGAAAAAATGACCGGTAGCAGCAGTTTTTCATTGAAAAAATGACTTGATCAGGAGAAAGCTACTTGGAGAACGTTTTATCAGGACTCCAGAATTACATCCATCATAGAAATCTGTAGCGTCCCCAGAAATAAGGTCAGGACAAGTGATGTCCTTTCAGTCTGGTAGGTTTACAAAACACCTAAATAAAAAGGGTGGGTCATGCGAAAAGACTCAAACCAAATAAATTAGAATAATAAAACTATATAAACAGTTACATCATCGGTTTCAAAGTTAAATATGTGCTAACAAACCAGACTATTACTCTTTTTTTTCTCTTTCTGCAACAGATTTGTTTGTTGCAGATTTTATTTCAACCTAAAGGTGGGTGTAAATTTTAAATAATCTATCTTTACATTCCGAAAAAGTCTGTCATTTTCACAGTGTTATACATACTTTTTAAAAGTGGGTGTACTTCAACACATCTTGGTAAATGTACGTTTAAAAAGCCAAAACACAATGAGTGGAAATAAACCCAAGCTGAAAGGTTTACGTTGTAGACTACAGACTGAATAAATATTTGTATTTTCTTCTCTAGTTTATTTCCAACCTTTTTTGTTGTTTTTATTTGTCTATCACAAACAGTAGCTTAATAGCGCGTACTTTACTTGATGTGTACATCCTTCTATTCTTCAACTACAGGACAGTTGTTTCACTTGAGACTCATGCCACCTAGTGTCAAACATGAGCATGTTCAACAGAGCAAACCCCTCTGTAGTTATTTCACAATGTTTGTCTGTAAGCAATAAACATAAAAATTAGAAGAAATACAGTAAATACTACAAATACATTTGATCTATATATGAGTTTTACTTTGTAAAAAATGTGACAAATGTTTAAGTTCTTTATTTTAATCTAATGCTTCAGATTTTTCTGAATGAATGTAAATATAATTAGACAAAGAGGACCATTCATCTTGAAAGAAAAAACATTAAGCTTATCTTTTAGTCAGGATGTATTCCTATAATAAATATTAATTTAATTTAAAACTTTTTCTCATCTGAACCTTTACTAAACTGGAAATAACCCGGTAATGTCCGTATCAGCGTTTTCCTCTGTTGTGAATGATACAGAATTATAAAATACTGTAGTAAAATTACCAGAACATTGTAACATAATATAATGAAGGACATTTTTGTAACACAGGTGCGAAATTAGGAAAGTAAAGTTCTTGTTTTTTTTTTCCAAAAATGTGGATTCCATTTTACCTCTAACTGATGTTGGAGATTTTTCACTGAAAATAGCTTTTTTTCCATTCATGTCTGTTTGTTGTGATCAGTTAGTTCACTTTTAACACTCTTAGTACCAGCAGGTTAATTGTGTTGCTATTTAATTTTTTATTACAAAGTCCAAAACAAACACTAATACTGAAAAACAGCCAAATGTTGAAAGCAAACAAAAAAAAGAGGTAAAAATAATCATTTAGAGGAACATGTGAAACTGTTTAGCCATAATATCAAAGTAAACCAGGTGTCAATTATGGTAAAAAAAAAAAAAAAAAAAACTTTAATCAGACACACATGTGCTGATAATATAAGAGATGGGTCTGTCTCTTTAGAATTCACTCACAATGAGCAGTCGAACATTTAATGTCTTCCTGTGAAATGTCTTTGAGCTCAAAATGGACATGACAACCCACAGAGAAAATGTCTCTGAGATGACACATTTCACTGAGCTGTGATGCGTGCCCCTCACACTATGGCTTCTGACCATAAAACTGAAAGAGAATAAACACATATTTATCGAAATTTGTTAGAATTAAAATTATTTTTGTATCTACAGGGTAGAGTTTGAAAGTATAGCTTTAGTCAGCTTGGATGGGGAAAGGATAAAGCAGAAATAAGCAGAGTGGAGGATCGTAAGGAACTGATTGAGAATGTGTCACTCTCACACGTATGTTAGTAAACTCTTTAGCATATATGGACTCTATTTGAAAACAGGCATGTTTTTGTTAATAAGAAATTGTCATCAGGTATTTTAAAGGTATTCATTCTCTGTTGACTTTGACATGTCCCCAATAATAACTGAGGGGGGCATGGTGGGGCCAGCATATTTTTAATGGGGGCACCGAACAAAAGACTGAAACAAAAACAAAGGCAAAAGTTTATCTTTGGATATATAAAATGAACCAAAGAGCTGTCTGATCTCTGGAAATTTCAGATCTAGCAGACTAAAACTGTGATGTTATCTTAATATGACTGAAGCTAAAAGTGCACTTAATTTTTTAATCATTGATAAAATAAAAAAAGTAAAAATAACTTTAAAAAATGGTTCAACGCCCTATCAGTTGCTGTTTATCTTACAGTACATATCATAATATGTTCATGGTTAGTTTATTCTGTTTGTCTTTGGTACAAAGCAGAGGGTGACACTGGAATTGATTTCGCTCTTGTCCCATCCCACTCCTGGCAAAAATGAGTCCCACTCCCACTCCTGGCAAAAATGAGTCCCACTCCCACTCCTGGCAAAAATGAATCCCACTCCCATGTCAAACCTAGTAAAAAAAAAATAAAAATTTGAAACTCTGACAACTGAAAAATGGCTGCACTATTTCTATGCTTTTCCTTTTGTTGTTTTAAAATGTAATCCACATGCAGAACACCAATTTGAGCAAACTTTTCACCAATTGTAAAGGAAAGCTCTGTGTTCACACCTTGAAGCGTTTCTCTCTGGTTCTTTTACTTGGAAGAGATCACTCAGGACAAACACTTCATAATGTATATGTATTGAATAACCATGACACATGACAACAGATTCTGACAGAAATTGGGATTTTTCTCAGATCAGATAAGTTGCTTACAGAAGGCAATGATAACAAACTGGGCTCACATCTTGTTGAAGTGGCCTCGAATCGCAGAGAATCTGTCAGGGTTGGGTTGAGGTTTTGAGGACCCAAATGCAAAGGTGTGGAGGCAGAAGTGAGTTTCGTAGCTTTGATTAAGCTCTAGCTGTTTCAAAGCACTCCTCAAATAAAGCTGATAATGATTAATTAAAATCTTTAAATGATGCTGTGCTTTGGCTTTGCTCAGTTGACTCAGATGATTTAAAAAAATGAATATAATTACACATTTTCTGTGCATTAAGTTGAAAATCAATGTCCAGTCACACCCAGTTGAGTTGCTGTCTCATTCAGATACTCTGTTAAAACCACAACATACATCTCAGGACTCCGTTTCCAAAAGCAGGCTTAGTGAAAACTTTCAGTAAACCTGCTTTTTGAAACGGTTTGTGGCAATGGTGTTTATATTGGGCTGATCCAAGAATCCACTTTAGCTTGTTCAAAGCACGGCTAGTCGCCTTTTAATTGGTAAAGAAAACATAAACATATATGTCCTGTTTTACCAGGTTTTTATTGGTTTGCGGTTATTTAAATTCGATTCTAAAGTTCTTTGGTTTTTTTTTTTAAGTGTTTACATGGTCTTGTCCCTCATCCATCCATCCATCCATCCATCCATCCATCCATCCATCCATCCATCCATCCATCCATCCATCCATCTTCTTCCGCTTATCCGCGGTCGGGTCGTGGGGGTTACGGCTTCAGTAGGGAGGCCCAGACGTCCCTCTCCCCAGCCACTTGGACCAGCTCCTCCGGTGGACTCCCAAGGCACTACCAGGCCAGCTGAGAAACATAGTCCCTCCAGCGTGTCCTGGGACCCATGGGCCTCCTCCCAGTGGGACGTGCCTGGAACACCTCACCAGGGAGACGCCCAGGAGGCATCCTAATCAGATGCCCGAGCCAACTCAACTGGCTCCGGTACAGCGCACGCTTCACAGCAAACGCTGCACCAATCTGCCTGTCGATCTCCCGCTCCATCTTCCCCTCATTCGTGAACAAGACCCCAAGATACTTAAACTCCTCCACTAGAGGCAGTACATCCTCCCCAACCTGGAGAAAGCACTCTACCCTTTTCTGAGCGCTGTAGATCCAAGGGCGCCACCAGGGGGTGGCCGAGGGTGGCCACGGCCACCCCTGGCTATGCCCTGGCCCCCCCATTGGCCAGTGTGAATTGTAGAAGCATCGGTTTAGCGTTTCCCCCCATTATTTACCCAGCAAAACAGCCGCTCTCCCTGTTCTCCTCTCACACTGTTGCTCTGTTTGAAATCCTGGGATGCGTCCTTAGAAGGCCAGATTCAAAGGATGATTACGTCATAGTGCCGAGCCCAGGTCTGGTTGGATTCCAAGACTCCTCGTTGTGCGACCTTAAAATGGGTCCTTCTTTTTGCCCTATTTGAAGGATGGGTCCGATGTATCCTCGGTATATACTAATAATATATATAATATAGTTTGAAGTTCGTCACTGAATGCCTTCTCGTCATCTTCAGTCAGAAGTGATCCAGCAGTTAGCACAGCGTGCCTCAGCTGTTTGACCAGCTCAGACGTTTCACCCACTCGACTACTGATGCTGGCTTCACCTGGACCTAACTCCTTCTCCACAATCTGCCTTACCTGGTTAGCATAGCTCTGCAGAGAGTCCGTCATCTGCCCTAGCAGCTCAGATATTTTCTCTCTCAGCTGACAGTTGGAGGTTTTCACCTGAAGCTCCCACTCCCTCGCCTTCTTTAGAGCACCTTCTGCCATCTCTAGCTTCAAGTGTAATTCTGTGACTTGAGATGCAAGTTTAAACTTGGGTACCTTCATTTCCATTTTGTCTCTGCTTAGAATTTTTGCTGGCACTGGATTAAAGGGAATGTCTTTAGATTCAGACCTAATCTCACAGCCTCCATCTTCCCTCCCTTTTTCTCCACATTGGCTTTCACCAGTTGACTGATTCATGGCTAAATCCTGCATACTCTT
Source organism: Cyprinodon variegatus (assembly GCF_000732505.1). NCBI lineage: Eukaryota > Metazoa > Chordata > Actinopteri > Cyprinodontiformes > Cyprinodontidae > Cyprinodon > Cyprinodon variegatus. Next base: position 132,868 of record NW_015150672.1, read on the forward strand.
GGATGTTACATGGAGGACATCAGGATGGTCTTCAGTGGAGAGAACTTTTCCAGGATCGGATTTTAAGCTCTCTACAAATTGGGGCATTTTGACTTGTTTCACAAGAGCAGAGCTTCCTGGGTATTCCGCTTGACATTCCAGGCAGCTGTGTTGGTCGATGCCTTCTTCCATGGTCTCAAGGCACGGAAAGCAATAGACATGACCACAGGGAAGAGAAAGAGGCTCAGAGAAGAGCTGCAGGCATATGGGACATGTGAGCTCAGAAGCCGAGGCTTCTGATGAATGAGGCTTCACAATGCTTGTATTACATGTGCTGATCATTTCAACACATGCAATACAAGCATTCACACTAAATCTTACTAAAAATACATCAAAACATTAAACTCTGTTGTTAATGCTGTTTAATGAGTCATTTGACATATTTTGAATAACTATTAGATGTTACCGGGTTTTACATTTTAGACATTTAAAAATGTTTCTGTGGCACTTAAACTAATGAATAAGTTCTCATTAAAGTTTTTAAAGATGTACTCCTATGCAACGGATCCTGGATTTAAGTTTATACTTTAACGTTATGGGTGACTTTGTTTTATCCTGAAATGTTGGGCGGAAATAATCGTTACTGCTCTGGATTGGTTTGGCTTCTTATTTATTATTTTTTTAATTTTTTTTTTTTATTTCTGTCTTCAAAATACTTCAAAAGCGCCTGACTTTATTACGAGGGATGCATTGCAGTTTCTATTTTGTTACAACTTACATGTTGTCTTTTGCATTTGCATTTTTATGGCGCTATGAAACATGAAGTAATTTTGTTATTTATAATTACACTTAAAAATCTATTTATTGAGATACTTTAAGCATTCAGTCCCCAAATTTTAACTTAATTACCTGTGAAATATTACTAGACTAGATGTCACTCATGCTCTATAAAGCTATTCTAGATGAGCCCTGTCAACATAGGAGTTTCAGTCTCCAGATGAATCAACATTTATGCATTTATTGACAAAACATATAATTTTTTTAAAAATGGGACATTGTGGGGTTTTTTTTTCTCACCCCAAATTAACAAACATCCACGAATGATGATTTTGTTTTGTTTTTGTTTTTTTAAACATGTGAGTGTGATAAAAAGAGTAATGGTGGAAAAGCCCGAGCATTATTGCAGTATGATATACCGGTAATTAAAATTTTATCAAACACTGTTTCAGACAGTGCAGTTTGTACGTTTTATGCAGAAGCAAAACTGCTTATGGAAATCTGGTCACTTAAACAAGTTTGATCAGAAATAATTAAAAAGTTACTGTCAGGATTTGGTGGTGTTGGTTTGAGGACCCAAATGCAGAGACGGGTGGCTGAGATGAATTTAAGAAGTTTAATCGAGGTTCACAGGCTCATAGGCTGGAGGTTTACAGGCGCAGAGGCAGGAGTCAAAATCCAACAAAAAATATCTCACAAGCAGGAGTCAAAAATCCAACAAAAATATCTCATGAACCAGAATCTAGGAGACATCAGGGAAAAAAACAAAAACTAAGAACCAGGAAGAGACAAGGAAGGACGACAGAGAACTGACCAGAGGTTTGATGAGATGTAAGACGTTTGACGACGATCCAGCAAACAGGAACTAAAGAGGAAGGGCTTTTAAAGGGGACAAAGACAGGAAGAGGGCTGATGAGGGAATTGAACACAGGTAAGCGCAGAACAGATAACAGAGCAAGAGAAAGAGGACACAAGAGGGCAGCAGAGGATAACAAATGAAAAGCTGGAAGACAGGAATTAATAAGAAAACATCAACAAAATAATAATCAAATAACTAGAATAAAGAAACATGGTGAAAAGAAAACTAAACACTAGAAATCAAGGAGCAAAAGAAAAACATAACAGAAACAGAAACCTAACAGTTACAATAGTAGGCTTGGTACCTCCCAAAGAAGACCCATAAACAAATTTCTTTGTTAAAATGGTATAAAATATTCCATATATTCCTCATAGAAAGGATGGTGAAATTACATACATAGCTGAATTAGTGGTTGTTATTCAAATATACTTTTTCTAGATGTTTGTTAATGTGCATAGTTGCTCCTAAATAAACACATTCTCAGAAAGTTTGTATATATTAAAAAAATAAAGCTAACTAAGAGCTTCTCCATTATTAAACTGGTGCGTTATTTTCTTTAGGATTGAGACACAATGTTAGACCATGCAAAACACAGATTTATCTCCACAAAGCCTCAGAAGGGCAAGATTTATGTACAAAAGTAAACCTGTACATGAAATGT